>NC_068310.1:30927490-31227490 GCF_025860055.1 Xyrauchen texanus | reverse complement strand
AGTGAAGCACTAACAATAGAAGTGAATGGGGCCAATTTGTGGAGGGTTTAAAAGAAGAAACGTGAAGCTTATAATAGTATAAAAGCACTTAAATTAATTTTGTGAGATTACAGGGTTTTTTGGCATTATATCCATTGTGGCAATGAATTTGTAATATTGGATATAACTTTACACAGAAGTAGTGGTTTTATCACACTAATCAAGTTAACACGCATACGGGACGTCAAAGTGAGTGGTAAGTCGCAAGGGGCCGTGAAATTTGTTGAAAAATCTTGAAAAAATGCTTTGTGAGCCTGCATTGATGTTATGTACAAATAGATATGTTATATTTATAATATAATATAATTAAATAACTTAACTTTATGTCTTAATTACTTAATGCATGCTTACTTACATTTGAATTTTACTTATATTTTACTTAAACTTAAATATGTCAAATAATGTCAGGAAAATTTAAAAATAAAATCTATGTAATGAGAAAGCTACATATGCTGGCGGCTGAGCTTTACTGGTATTGAGTCTGGAATATCCCTTTAATTTATAGCTAAATTAATTATGATTACAGTCCTATGATTATTAACAGTTAATACTGTAGGTGCACAACAGTGAGGCCAGACAGCTCCTGTCTGTATCTTTAACTCAGTGCTTCTCAACTGGTTTTGCTCCAGGACAGATTTTACATTGGACATTAAGTGTCGACCTGCCATAGATTAAACATAACCTGTATTTAATGTATCCTGGGTTGCGTTTCCTTTTATGTTGCATAGTTTGTTCATGGGTTTCCAGTACAAGGACATGCATCAAGTGACATTATTTTTGTTGTTGATGTCAACAACAAAATCTACAGGAAGTTTCTCTCCCCCTTTTAAAAACTGAAGAGCATATTTACTTATATGGGCCCATTATTATCCCATGTGTTACCTTATATTACATATTTATACACATATTACACAGAAGGAAAGGGTCCTCATTATCATGGTCAGTGTGCTAGTCTTAAATAATAGTAATAATAATAATAAATTAATGTATTTATAAAAAAAAAAAATACTAGCTGAAACACATCTTAAGACTTTAACTAACACTGTCACTGTTATAAAATGAGGTCTAATAGATTGTACCTTTAGATTATTTCTTATGAAACTATAACAGTTTGTCAAAATATAACTTACTTTTACTCATGTAAAATCCTGAAACACATTTGTAAAGGTGAGGGTGTGTAATTATTAATATTTTTAAATATTTTGGTAAAGGGGCCCACATCGGGCTGTAAGTAGTGCATGGGGGGCACATTGTATTGCTTTTGAGATACAGTGTTGTGCATTGATTTGGTTTTTTTATCTTCTAAGCCCAGAAATACACTACAGATCGCTAAGTTTGTTCAAAGGGGAAAGCGAGAGACAGAAATAGTGCACTCGAGTGCATGGTAGCCAGATTGCACAAAATAAGTATGACATTAGACGGAATATTTACAATTTGCGCAAGTATAAATCTCAAACTGGGGGTGTTGCGTGCGTCTCTTATCTGGCAACCCTGAGCATGTTAAACGCTTGTGGAGACGAGTCTCGGCAGTCCTAAATAGGCTATCACTTGGGCGGCCGCCGAAATATCTTCAATGGGAGAACCATGGAATTGTTGTTTCCCTGCTGTCCGTGACCAAGTCCGAATAGACCAGTTGAGAAACACTCACACACACACACTCATGTCAGACCACCTCGCTTCTCTCTGACATTTTCTCCACTGCATGTGTGTGCGTGTGTTTGTGTATGTGTGTGTTTGTGTATGTGTGTGTGTGTGTGTGTGTGCAAGTTGACGAGTCTGACAGGCAGACAAGGAATAAAGGAGATGCACACGCGCATGTGAGATTCTCCATCCGGTTGCATTTTTTCTCAATACCGTAGATATGCAAATGTACATGGTATGATAACCGTCAATTTTCAAACCGTGGTATACCGTGAAACCGGTATACCACTGCAACCCTAGTGCCGACACAGGCTGCGCTGGTCAAACGTCTGTTATTTACATTTGCTCAAACAGTTACTCATGAAGTCTTTTAATCTACAGAATGAGTTTATTTTATATACATACATCCAACTCGTTACCAAAGTACCACGGAAAACGTTTACAGCTATTATACACACAGTCAGTACATCAAACGTGAACTTCCTCCAATGCATGCTGCCTTGTTTGTTTACATTAGTAGCAGTTGTCATTTGTCAAACAAACAGCTACTCAAAGAGTCTTTTCAAGCACATAATATGTTTATTTTATTTAACAAACGGCCAAATTATCACCAAAGCACCACGATAACCGTTCACAGCTTGTATATGCAGAGCCTTCATTTCAAAATGTGATCTTAGTCAAACAGTCTAAGAAAAAGTTAACAGTTAAAACATATGACTGCATGCATTACTGGGCTCCTCAGGAGACGTTACTGTTATTACCTCCCTCACCTAGTAGTTCTTCTCTTGAATAACACATTTCCCAGCTTTAAAATCCAATGAATCAAAACCTCAAACAAAGTGCGACAGACTGAGTGAAGATGCAAGGGAGAAGGAGAGTGATCACATTTTCTTCCACTCGTGTACGCTGCTTCATCGATTGCCACAGCAGGTGAACAGTTAGTATCTGCGTCTTGCGTTTGCAATTAAGGGCGACCTCTGATCTGAGCAGCGCATCTAGAACTGAAATAAAAAAAAATCCACAAATTATTGATCTACGCTTTTCTCCATCACTCAAAACTGAGGCTGCAAGAAAAATCTCTGATTAATAATAAGTGTGGATAATGAACCCTGAGCTTAAAAAGAGTATTCAGGAAGATAGTGGGAAATGGAAATGGGGGAAAATAGAGGCAAGACAGAAAAAAACGACCAACCCCCGCTGAGATTCAGCTGGTTCCCGGCTGATCTTTCCCATAGATATCACACATTGCTGCAAGATGTACACATCTGCCTCTCCTGGCAGAGAAAGACCCCCAGTCATCCTATCGGAGAGGGAAACAATTATATCCATTTAGTAACATAGAATAATTAATGTACCCTGCTCCCCAACCTCCAGCCTATCATTTAGAGCCTTTGAAGTCTGTTTATTAATGATAAAGACATAACCCAGTTAGAGAGAGGCTGTGAGTGTGAGCTTTGAAGGTTACATCTTTCTTGTGGTGATTAAACAAAATCATTGTGATGGGGTGACTGCTGTGCATTTTGAAGAACCCACCTTTTGGGGCTTTTTACATTTGGGGTTTCAACATGAAACACTTTTGGGAAGTTGACATGTCCTGCAGCGTACCATGCTATCTACATTTGAAGTCAGAAGTCTACATACACCTTAGCCAAATATATTTAAACTCAGTTTTTCACAATTCGTGACATTTAATCTTAAAAAATATTCCCTGTTTTAGGTCAGTTAGGATCAATAGAAGAATAGAAGAGCTTTGGGATGGTGTACTTTGGCTTGTAAGCCACACCCTTTTTCCTCCAAACATAATGATGGTTATGTTATAAAAACATACTAAAAGTTTCAGAATTCACCTGCCTGCTCTAATTAAATGTTAATTATTTATATGTAAATCAAAATGCACAGCAGCGGTGAGCAGTGAGAAAGCAGGTCAGTCAAGAGCAGAGAGCAAATCATAACAGAGGGCATTTACAATCAAGTCTTAAAGGAGGAGCAGCACCAAAACCGAGCGTTTCTGACATTGGGTCAGAATGAGTGTGAAAAATTATTTGTTTTAAAAAATATATGACTGTTTTTCGTGAAAAAAATTCTATATAATTTTACGGTGAAATGCTCACAGGTGATGCCCGTAGGCTAGACTTGAACCGGTGTCACTCAAATGAACATATACACTAACTGCTGCACCACATTCCATCAAAGTACCCATATTTTTGTTCTAAAACTGGATGACATTTTGCTGACATTTTGGTGTCATTCAGACCGCTGTGGGACAGGACAGCTTGACAACCATAGAGTTTGTAGTAGTATGGTCATGTCACCAGGTGGAGGCACCACCAAATCAACCCTGCCTCCCAAAACACCACATCAGACAGACCAGTTTCATTCTCAGCTGGAGTTCAACATCCTTTTTACTCATATCTCTCCTCTTTTCCTCCCCTGCGTTATTCTCTGAGTGAAAAATAATTATCACTTTCACACACATACTATACACACATCTTGCATACACAGGTGTGCTGTGTGCACAAAATTCACACACAAAGACAGATGCACAGTTACTGTAAAGTGCAACAACCATACTATTCTTACTATTCCTATAGTCTTAAGTATGCACACAAATTCACTTCCCATTTCCAATGTGATTACAGCCGTGATTTTTAACATTTCTTTTTTTATTTGTTATTTGATAGGTGTGGCATGGGGGGCGTGGTCGTGTGTCGGTCTGCGGGCGAGAGAGAGAGAGCGGTAAGGCTTGTCACAGGTGTTAGAGGTAATTAAAACCCAGGTGACAAGCCTTACCGCTCTCTCTCTCGCCCGCAGACCGACACACGACCACGCCCCCCATGCCACAATAGGACTGCCAAAAGTTTAAGACAACATTTTTACACAAAACTGAATAAAAAAAGGCAAAAAAACAAAAATTGTTTCCAAGTAGATAACTGTCAACAATAAGGGTACATTTAGCATATTAGCGCTTAAATTCACTTTAGACACAAATTTACACATAAAACAGAAAGCAGGTATCTCAAAAAAAATTTGGTGTTCCTAAGAAAGATGCTGAATAAACAGCAAGACATGGTGCAACAGTCGTCGAATATTTACTAAGAAAAGTAACCAAAAAACAGCGCAGATGGATGTAAAACGTGTTCTGTGTGAACGGCCCCATCATGGAGTAATGCCTTCTGAGTCACTTACTTATCTTTAAAAAAAACATGAAATTGATTATCGAGTGCAGTTTTCTGTGCTATGTTGACATATTTCCATTTGTAACAGGAAGTATGGTTGGGACATAGTAAAGGGCTCATCCCCCTTTTTTTAAATAGCCAATAAGCTACAGTAAGTTACAAAAAGAAACATGATTTGCTACTTGCTGGTTGGTTGTACTGTGAGGGGCAATATAAATTTTAGAGAGCATTTGTTTGCTTGATCCTGCTCGACCCACTCCGAGCTGGCATGGGAGGCGGGCACGCTAACGAGGAGGCTATAGGCTACAGCCTCTAGTGTAAGTCGCTAATGCACCTCTTGTGGCCAGGGGAGTGAGTTAACACATACCGCACAGCTATCATGTACCAGCTGGCTAAACCTTACTCCCATCAGGGTCACGGCAACACTGTAACCAGTCCTGCTCGACCCGCTCTGAGTGGGATTCAAACAGGTATCAGCCGGCATGCTAACAAAGTGACTAAAGGTTGCAGCCCCTAGCGTCAGACGCTACCGTGCTTCTTGAGGCCAGGGGAGTGAGGTTTATACATAGCCTACCGCACTGCTATCACATACCAGCTGGCTCCCGTTACAACAGCACGAGACATCAATATTTGTTCCAGTTTTGCTGAAAGAGAAAGACATTTATGTGTGTTTATCTGCTAAAAGTAAAGTTTATCAATGTTTTGGAGTACATAAGCATACAGATAAAATACAGAAAACTCTCAATTTGAATTTGTGGGATATTTAAAAAAGGCAAAATAACGCTTTTATTCTCAAGTAGATAACTGGATGCCACAAACATACAACATCATGAAGTTGTGTGACAACAATAATGGGACAAAAAAATAAATAAACTAGATGCAGCACCATGAATAGAACAAAATGCAGGTGTCTTAAGAAACCATTTTTTTAAGTTGAAGTTCTTTATATAATGCTTGAGATGCTGAAAAACCTGTGAGATGTGGCACAAAGACATCCGTCAGGCACATGTATACATAGAATGATGTTTATGAAACAGCACAGATGGATGTAATAACTTGTTTGGAGTGAACACCCCTAAGGAATACTACTGTTATTGAAATGTTGGTGGAATAAGGGAATAATGCCTACATTTTCACTTACTATCTTTAAAAAAAAACTTGAAATCGCTTTATGAGTGCAGTTCTCTGCACTGTTGATATAGTTTGTATTGAAACTGGAAATTATATATCTGCTAAATGTGAATTTGTATAAGTAGGTCTATGCACTGCACACATTAAGACTGTAATATAAAAACACAAAATAAGCATTTAATAATGGTGAAATATATTTTATAAAACAATTAAATTATATGTTTCTGCATATAAATGTTTCATTACAATGAAAAGTTACAATAGAGAGATGGTTACATGCTAATCAAATGACTATATAGTACATTACTGTGCTATGAAATTGGTACATTATAAACAAATTGAGATGAACATACATTTATGGGGATCTACATTGTACTTACTGTATAGTGGCTTTTAGATCTGTTTGCTAAACAGGCTATCTGCAAAAAGGGAAAAATAGTAAGTGTAATAGTAAGTAAGTGTTGCTGGGCTGATTTATTTCTCTAGAAGTACTTTATTGGCTTACACTAACTTGCAATGTTTAGACCATAAGGCCTTCATCAGGCAGAAAAATTAATAAATATTTGCTTAGATGCAGCAGCCCCTGGTTAAGCTCAAAGGGAGGCAAGAGTGATGGGAGAGAAAGAGAGAGAGCACGGTTCTTTTCATTAACCGCCTCATTTTTGAAGCCTCTGTTTCTCCCTGGTTGGAGCCAGTCTACTTTAGCTCGCTCTAAACCACCAATGCATAATTCAGAGATTCCCTTCCCTTCAAAAGGAAGCTGCTTTGAAAAAATAAAACTTTGAACTGCTGCATGTGAAAAGAGAGAAGGAGGGGAGGGGAGGGGAGGGGAGGGGAGGGGGGGTAATGGGCACAAAGAAAAACAAAATGCGAATGTTGGGGTGGAAGACAACAGCCTGTATTTTCAAGCAGTAACCCAAGCAAAACGGAAATTGTTTAAAAAAAAGAGGGGGAATTGCCAAGGAATTGCAGGTCATTAAAAGCATAATGCTTCTGCTAGGCATTGAGCAACTTTTCTCTGCATTTACAGGTAAATAATGAACTGAAATGTGAATAATGAACTGCACTGGCACAAAATACTGAATAATACCAAACAAATAGGCTATTTAGCACTGAATCCAGCTAGTATCATTCAGTTTAATACATATCCTGCCATATCATGAAAAAAAAGTAAATATTTACTCACCGTGTCATTCCACACCTTCATCCTGTAAGTTTTCCATGTCATATTTGCTTATTATGGCTCTATCGGTTAGATTATGTTCAAGGTTTAGTGTAAGGAGGTGGGGTTTGATTATTTTAAACCTGATTAAGCACATTAATGTTAAAAATCTCATCTCTTTCAGAGAAAATTTTACTTTTAGCGCCACTCATTGGACATTTCACCTCATGGCTTCTGTGATATCTGAACCAACATGAGGGTCAGTAAACGATGACAGAGCTTTTTCATTTTGTGAACTCTTCCTTTAAGGGAAGTGGTCACTCATAGTCAACCTCAAGAGTCATGACATGCACTGAAAAACTGTTTAGCATCTGCACATTTTCCTCAATTATTGCACCAAAAACTTTTTGTCTGAGAGAACCAAGCTTCTCAATATACAAAAGAGAGAGAGAGAGAGAGAGAGAGAGAGAGAGAGAGAGAGAGAGGTGAGAGAATATAAATATGCTGAAGGACAGGAGGAGAGAAATATAGTGAACGGAATAGAAGACAGAGTAAATGTCGAAAGGAGAGATCACACATATCAAAGCCTTTCTGGGCTTTTGCGAGCTCCTGATTGCAAACAGCAGGAGACCTGTGGTGCAGGCAGCTGAAAAGCAAGCAGAAAATTTGACTTTGGTGTCAGTTTGGGGGGGCAGCACTCCCTAGGGCCCCACGTGGCTATTTGAAGTTTGCACTAACCTGCAAATAACCCGCATCTAAGAGACAATGCTACCTTGAGATCACAAGCATTGTCACTAAAGTACCTCTCAGAGGGATCATTTGAATAGTTTAATCTTTTTAACCAAGTTGACAGAGATAAAGGTGTTCTCTCAGGCCGTCAGTGAGCATGGTCACATTTGAGTACAATGATTAAAACATTTGAGTAAAAGTCAACATTCATGAAATACATTTTTTTTTTTTTTTTTTTTACAAAGTCTGGCCTCTTCAACTCTGGGGGCACTATATCATTATAAAAAGTTTACAATTAAAACACTCAAGTCGTTGTTTACATATGTCAGTGTGGCAGTGGGGGCGTGGTCAAGCGCCCGTCCGGGAGAGAAAAGCGGTAAGGGCTAAAGTGTAAAGTTTTCCACTAAGGAAGGGTCGGAACAGCGTCAGTTTCCAAGGTAAAGCTTCTTTTTAATGTTTTAAAAATCACAACACAAGACATCACACATTTCTTGCTCGTCGTCGGGTTCTCTCTCTCTAGAGGCTCTCTTGCTGCTACTTATTATGCCGCTCTCCTCATGCTACTGCAATTAGACACAGGTGTTATACATAATTTAGCTCAGGTGTGAGCGCCCTTACCACTTTTCTCTCTCGGACGGGCGCTTGACCACGCCCCCGCTGCCACAGTCAGGTATATGGGGTAATGTTTGAAAGCTCAGAATGGGAACTTTTCAAAATGTTATATACATCACCACAAATTGGAGGATTTGTAATGACACCTACATTGAGCTTCTAGTCCACTCAGAGGCCGAGATTTTCAATGAAAAAATAAGGGTGGTGCATGAAGTGAAAATTACACTGGAAATTACGTCTATGGACGAGCACAATTGCGAGGACTAAAATGCATTATAGAGCTACCTACATTTCAAATCAGCATTTTGTGATGGAAGGTAATAGAGGAAAAAAACATTCTAGTACTTGCTGCCATCTAGTGGAATAAAATAAGACTATTTAGAGGGAGACGGTGTAAAAACAACCAGAATTACGTGACCAAAAAATTAGACAACGTTTTTGCAATTAGTCCACAAATGTGTAAATTGTGAGGTTTTAGATTTGAGTGTGAAAAATTTCAGAGTTGAAGAGGACATAAATGACCAAAGTTCAGCCACAAAATTGGAGCAGTCCTTGTCGACATTTGACATGTAATCGGGTAGCCAATCAACTTGCGTCTCTTTCTTTTTCTAACATTTAAATTGCACAGTTTTGCAGATAAGCCGGTTTGACTACAGCACGCTTCACAGGTCTAGATCTGCTACATGAGGATTGTTTGTAATGTGTATTTGTGCAACAGCATGCCATACATGCTTGATGCAGCATGTCTTGCATTTGTCTAAATGTGCAGGAGCAGCAGCATGTCCACATACTTCACTCAATATATATGTGTATTTTCTAGCATCAGAAGCAGATCTAGTCCGCCAAGATCATTATCCCAATAAGTCATACCCATATTAATGTGCTAAATCTTTCAGAGAGTTGACATAACTGAAAAATAACCAACTATGAATTGTTCACCCAAAATGACAATAGCTGTTTCTGTTATTTTTGTCCAATCCATGTTGTTATTTTCTCGTTCATATTTCATGGTGACCATGGTTGTCAAGCTGAATAAAAAAATGCATCAAAGCACAATCAGTATTCCACAATACTTGTGCGCAATATTCCAATATCCCCCTCTTCCTCTTAATTGCCTTCTGAACCCTGTTAAACAAAGAATAAATTCATGAAATACCAGTTTATGGATTCAAAGGTTGATTGGGGTTCTTCAACAAAGTCTGACTTAATAAGCGTCCTATTTATAACGTTTCAGCTCAGCTCCCATAAGGCTCCCAGGAATGATTAAAAGTTACCTGCAATCTCTGATTACCGGAGGGTGCCCTGACTTGTGCCGCAGAATCCACATGCCCTTTTACTTAGTGGCTGTTTAATTAAAAATCCAGTCAAATGAGATTTCAGTGCAATAATAGATGATAATAGGTCACTAGACAGATAGTTGCAGTTGTCCTCCCTCATTAAAACTCTCTGGGTACCATTAACCTAATGAAAGACTCAATCGCTTCATCTCTGTAGGGAAGAAAGGGACAAAATTAGAGCAACGCCAGCACGCACTGTGCCTGCATCCACAGAGGCTAAACCTGACCACCGTTGAATACAGTGGTGTTGTTGTGAGATGAGACATTTTCTCATTGCGTTTTCAAGATCACTGCAATTTCTCCTTGGCCATTGATTTGACTCGAATTCATTGTTTGGCAAAATGGCACTTAGCCGTAACACAATCTAGACCAAGCTAATTGTTATAATTGATGTAATTGTCCAAGTGGCAATGGGGAAAATGGTTTAAATGTCAGCAGAGACTTGGACTACATTAGGTTTGAAGATATTTTTAATTTTATTTTATTTTTTATATTAAAGGAATAGTTAATCCAAAAATCATCATGTCATGTTTAAAATGATCCATGTCATCATTTACTCACTGTCATGTTGTTCCAAGAGCAAATACATTTCCATTTCGGATTAAACTAACCCTTTAAATTCAGATTCAAATAAAGGACAAAAATGCTGATGTGATTGTAAGAACTTTCATTTTCCTTCTCTTGGTCAGTTTATGACACCAGACCTTCAGAAATGTCACTTAACCAGACTTTTCAACCCATCCCTTAGCTTTTCAATTCAAAGATTTTCATGCTTCTGAAATTATGTTTGTTTAACCTTACAAAATAATTTGATTGATCTATTCATTTAGAAATAGACATTCATTTGAAATAGACATTCAAGCTAAAGAAGCTTCAAGGTCTTAGACGTTCCATAGCAACATAAAAGTAACAGTTTGTTCTAAACAGGAATGGTTCAATATATTAATGCTCATAAAAACTGACAGCCCTTGACTTGTGTATTTTTATATTCTGTGCAAATTGCTAAACATTTTAAAACTCAGAGATATATATTGTTAATATTTAGTTGTATTTATCACACAAAAAGCTTGCTTTCTTTTGGTTTGGTTTGGTTTGGTTTCTTTTAAACTATCAAATATATAAAGCCTTTATATCTATAAGGCAAAGCCCAATGCACTCTCATTAGTGTTTACTGTTGTTGCTGAGAATTTCCTTGACAGATAAAGACCCGATTGTACAACCTCTTCATGATGAGGGCTAGGAGTGTAACGGTTCTTGGTAAAAAAACGAACCATATGGTTCGCCATCATGGTTCGGGAAGCATTGGCACCGCGGTAGTTCACCTCAAGTTTAATGACGCATCTGGAGCACAAGTTTTGGTCAAGAAAACAAAGTGTCAAACAGACAACCTCCGCTAATGCACCTGAATTGATCTGTAGAAGGATACGCTCCTCCTGTGTTTCATGTGGGCTAACTTGATGACATCACAGTTCCGTAGTTGAAAATGGCAAGTGAAGAAAACGAGCCACTGATAGAGAAGCCCCCTGTGTTTCAAATTTCTGGGAATTCTTTTTGCAGTCAATTACAACAGCGATTGTCAAAAGACTTTTAAAAAACAGGCACTATTTGCAGACATCGCTCGACACGAGTGCCGTATGCTGGTAATCAGTGGCGATTTCTCAAGCCCAGCAAAGCCAACTCTTCGCTGGCCTAACATGCCAAATAAATACATATTTTTTGTCCTTTCATTCTCAGGGGTCGTTTATGTGACAATGTTTTCAACTAAATACGGAAAACTTTTTAGGCGTTTTGGCTGTTCAAAACAGAGTTTTGGGACCTGAAAACGCAAACTTTTGAAAACGGGTTTCAAAGTGTGCGTTTTTGAAAACAATGCCCTTATTTTCTCAGTGTAAACATAAACATTTTTAGGATTTATGAAAACGATGACGTCATGCGCACGCGTATTACGTGTTCAGTCTATAGGCATGAACTATAGGCAGGGCGAACAGACCAACATGAGATCACCAGTTGGAGTCTTTAAAAAGGTGGCTCGCTTTATAGTCCAGGGTCACTTGTAGTAATAAAGCAACCTCATCATCCATCCAGACAATATTACTCGAAGCTTTCGCAATCTTCATTGTTTTATTCACCGCTCTGTGAAAGAATGCTTATGTGTGCTGGAGCGTAGTGTTTCTTTACAAAGTGACATCGGCAACTACTGTCCTGGCATGCATAATACAGCGTTTTTAGTCATTTTCAACATTGTCGTCTGTACGCAAATCTTTTCAAAAACACGATAGTACATCAAGTCGTGTAAGCGCACCCTCGATCACCTTTTTGTATTTTTCATCGCTTTCCACTCTTAATTAATCTACAAACAAATAGAGAAAAACTAAAAGTTTATCCAGTTAGTATTTATCCCTTGATGCTTACAAGCAAAGTGTGACAACTGTTTCACAAATCACATTGAGTGAGTTTGAGCTCCACCCCATCAGGCATTCAGAATTTCCACAGAATCAATCAAAAGTGCAAATGAATGAGTAACTAAAGTCAGATTGTCAGATTCATCAGCCAATCAGATTGATTTATTTGTTCTTGGTGGGTGTGATCTTTAGAATATGTCCTGTTTGAGGTCTTCTACCTGGCCTTGAGTGATGCAATCATGCTTTAAGTGATGTACATAATTCAAGAGCGAAAAGCGTGAGATCTTGTTGACGAGTCCGCTGTCATCGCTCCTGGTATTGCTGTTATGAAAGAGATCGTTATGGATTTAAAAACATGAGATGTTTTGCATGACCGTGTGATTGCTTAATTTATTAAACAGGAAAGAAGGGCTGATTTTCACTTGAAGTAAATTGGTAAGTGCAATGGAATGCATCTTGAAGTCAGAATTACAACTTGTAGGCTTGTGCAGAAATGTTCAACTCTGATTTCGCCGAGATGCAGGTGCATGATGTCACACAAACATGTGGACACTTAGGGAGATATACAAAGTATGTGATAAACATTCACTTTACTAAGTAATATCGATAAATGAGTTTGTTTCCACATTACATGACATTAAAGCTTGTTTAACAAACGCCTGCAGAAGCAGGTGTATAAAATATGGTAAATTATAATCTATTTTGATAATCGTACACCTGAAGCACATATGTTAGCACTTCAGCATTGTTTATCGGTTGGGTTGCTAGGAGACATCTCTAATGAGAGAAAACCCCTTGCTAAGCTAACGGGAGCATTGCAGCTCCAAATATCGGGAAATTAAATGCATTTTTGGTCAGAAATATCAAATAGGAATATCACAATTCCAACTTCAATGTGCTTTGATTAATGGCATTAAGATGCTGTTATATTAGTACCTTGATACATGATTAATCTTTTATGCCGACATCACCAAGACAAAGAACCACAGGTGAGCCGAAACTGAACACACTCCCTTCAATTTTTAAGCAGACACTCATTGCTAATTCACAGACATGATACAATACCCAAAGTGCTTGGGGTCTTCATGTGGGATTTCCAGGTATTATTAAAATACTCGAGCAGCATTATCACAACATCCCTTCTCGTATACGTTTTAATAGCAAGGTTATTCCTTTTATAGTGATGTACAACTTCTGAATATTAAATATATGTTGTGATGAATTTGAAGTGCATTTTATGTTGATGCGTGTAGTGTATTAGTGCAGGCATTAAGTTAAAATGTTAATGATTTAGTGATTAGAGAAAATATTTTTTAGTTAAGGATCCTGACGAAAATTAACATGGTTTTACTATAGTAATATTGTAGTAACTATGACTGCTGTAACCATGGTTTTCTGAGCAGGAATCATTGTTTTGACACAATTAACTATTGTTTTATAACAGTAATACTGTAGTTTCTATATAGTAATCATGATTTTACTATATATTGTAACCATGACAGTAACCATGTTTATATTGTAGTTATTATGATTTTAACACATGGTTAAACTATGGTTATTGTTGTAAAACCATGATTGTTATTTAATGGAAAACCTGTTGAAGTGTTTACCAAATAGAATATTCTTTGGATTTGGCAGTTATATTTTTTTCTGAACATAGCAAATACAGCGAGAAACCGAACTGTGGGAAATTAGAAACGTTACTGTAACGAATGAGGACGGAGTCAGACAAGGGGTGAGGATCCAAACGCGGGGTTTATTTGACAAACTGAAACGAACAGGTAAGAACAAACAAAACTACCACGATGGGCAAAATGAAAACAAACACGAAAAACTGGAAACTGAAAACACAATGAAACTGATAACACGAGGGAACAAAACACAAAACCAAACCAGGAACTCGGGTGATGAATACGGAGAGCAGGCTGGACGACATACAGGATACAAACATTACCAAACAACGACCGACAGAGAGTAAACAAAGAACCAAGGTTTAAATACACAGACAAAGTGGAGACTGAACGAGACACAGGTGAAAACAATGATGAGTGCAGGCAGTGGGGGAGGCCGGGAATTGTGGGAAATGTAGTTTAACACACGGACAGTGAGACTCAGGGCGGACAACAGGGAAAACGTGACATGGAGCGGGATCGGTGACGGGTGAAAAGGAAAACACGGAGCGGACAACAAGGAAAAGTGAAATCAACGTGATAGTGAAACAGAGAACAGAGGGCAGACAACACAGGAACGTAACATAACCCCCCCTAAAAGGACCGGATTCCAGACGGTCCTAAAGCCAAAAGAAAACCTACACAGAAGAACAAAAACAAAAGATCCGGGGAGTGAGGGGGTAGACCCGGGGGAACACAGACAGAGAAAAGGGAGCACAATGGGCACAGAGAGAGACCAAGAAGGCACAAGGGACACGGAGACAGACCACGGGGGCACAAGGGGCAATTAGGCAGTCCACAGGGGCACAAAGGGAAATGAGACAGGCCACGGGGGCACAAAGGGGCAATTAGGCAGTCCATGGGGGCACAAAGGGACAGGTTTGGGTGGTCTGGGAGGTGGCCATCGGACAGGGACAGGTCCAGGAGGCCTAGGAGGCGGCCACAAGACAGGAACAGGTCTGGGGGGCCTGGGAGGTGGCCATCGGACAGGGACAGGTCCAGGAGGCCTGGGAGATGGTCGCAGAACAAGGGCCGGCACAGGGGTCCTGGGGAGTGGCTCCGGGACAGGGACAGGTTTAGGTGACCTAGGGGGTGGCCACAGGGCTAGGGCTGGTTCAGGGGGCCTGGGAGGAAGAGTGGCCCCTAGGGGAGCTGCAAGGGGCTCTGAAGATGAAGCTGAGGGAGGCTCTGGAGGCGGAACCGATGGAGGTGGCGCCGTAGGAGGCTCTGGAGGGGGAGGCCTGGAAGGCTCTGGTGGCAGAACCGATAAAGGTGGCGCCGTAGGAGGCTTTAAAGGCGGAGGCCTGGAAGGCTCGAGTGACCTGAGAGGAGGAGGCCTGGAAGGCCTAGGAGGCGGAGGCCTGGAAGGCTCTGGAGGTGGAGCCAAGGGAGGTGGTGCCGTAGGAGGTTTCAGAGGCGTGGCCCTAGAAGGCTCTGGAGTCTCTGGGAGCAGAGCCATAGGAGGCTCGGGAGGTGGAGCCGTGAAAGGCTCGGGGTGAAGAGCCGCAGGACACTGTGGAGGCGGAGCCCCAGAAGGCTCTGGAGTCTCTGGGAGCAGAGCCACAGGAGGCTCGGGAGGTGGAGCCGTAGGAGGCTCGGGGAGAAGGGCCGTGGAAGGCCCAAGAGGCTTGAGAGGCGGAGCCCTGGAAGGCTGGAGAGGCTTGTGGGGCGGAGCCCTGGAAGGCTCGAGAGGCGGAGCCCTAGAAGGCTCGAGTGACTTGAGGGGCGGAGCCCTGGGAGGCTCGAGAGGCTTGAGAGGCAGAGCCCTGGGAGGCTCGAGAGGCTTGAGAGGCAGAGCCCTGGGAGGCACGAGTGGCTCAAGAGGCAGAGCCCTGGAAGGCTCGAGTGACTTGAGGGGTGGAGCCCTGGGTGGCCCGAGAGGCTTGAGAGGAGGAGCTCTGGAAAGCTCAAGAGGAGGAGCTCTGGAAAGCTCGAGAGGAGGAGCTCTGGAAAGCTCGAGAGGAGGAGCTCTGGAAAGCTCGGGAAGCTTGAGGGGCGGAGCCCTGGAAGGCTCGAGAGGCTTGAGGGGCGGAGCCCTGGAAGGCTCGAGAGGCGGAGCCCTGGGAGGCTCGAGAGACTGGAGAGGCGGAGCCCTGGAAAGCTCAGGAGGCGGAGCTCTGGAAAGCTCGGGAGGCGGAGCTCTGGAAAGCTCGGGAGGCGGAGCTCTGGAAAGCTCGGGAGGCGGAGCTCTGGAATGCTCAGGAAGCCCGGAAGGCGGGGCTCTGGAAAGCCCGGAAGGCGGAGCTCTGGAAAGCTTGGAAGGCGGAGCTCTGGAAAGCTCGGAAGGCGGAGCTCTGGAAAGCTCGGAAGGCGGAGCTCTGGAAAGCTCGGAAGGCGGAGCTCTGGAAAGCTCGGGAAACTCGGAAGGCGGAGCCCTGGAAGACTCGGGAGGAGGAGCCCTGGAAGACTCGGGAGGCGCTGGCTCTAGGACGGGCACGACCACTGGCGCTGGCTAGTCACCGGTGGTAACTGCTCCTTAAGCGTACCGTCCAGATTACCCCTGAAGAAGGCCACAAGAGAGGATTCAGGGAAGTCCGCGACACTCGCCAGTTCCATGAAGTCGCGGACGTGGTCCTCTATAGGTCGGCCTTCTTGCCTCAGGCTGAGCAGCCGGTAGTTAGCCTGCTGGACCGTTGGATCCATTGGTGATTCGGTCGTTCTGTAACGAATGAGGACGGAGTCAGACAAGGGGTGAGGATCCAAACGCGGGGTTTATTTGACATAAACTGAAATGAACAGGTAAGAACAAACAAAACTACCACGATGGGCAAAATGAAAACAAACACGAAAAACTGGAAACTGAAAACACAATGAAACTGATATAACATGAGGGAACAAAACACAAAACCAAACCCAAACCAGGAACTCGGGTGATGAATACGGAGAGCAGGCTGGACAACATACAGGATACAAACATTACCAAACAACGACCGACAGAGAGTAAACAAAGAACCAAGGTTTAAATACACAGACAAAGTGGAGACTGAACGAGACACAGGTGAAAACAATGATGAGCGCAGGCAGTGGGGGAGGCCGGGAATTGTGGGAAATGTAGTTTAACACACGGACAGTGAGACTCAGGGCGGACAACAGGGAAAACGTGACATGGAGCGGGATCGGTGACGGGTGAAAAGGAAAACACGGAGCGGACAACAAGGAAACGTGAAATCAACGTGATAGTGAAACAGAGAACAGAGGGCAGACAACACAGGAACGTAACAGTTACACCCTTAATGAGGGCCATCAAGAGCATGGTCAAGGTAAACTTTAGAGGTGTATTTTTATGTAAGCACACAATGCTCTGTGAGCGAACAGAATATGCGTGAGCCTGTGTCATTAACCAAGCAATTCTTCACAAAGTTTCAAGGCAGAATGTGATGAATTCCTCAAGAGTCAAGTGGTACTGAACATTCAGACAAGTGAACAAGTGCAGTTGCATAAAACTTACATTAAATAAAAAAGATTTTCAGGCTGAAATTCAAAGTGTAAAAACATATTGGCAAAACCAATAATATCTCATTCTAAATTGCCAGATGATACAAACGGTTTGTGTTATTAGGTAAATCTCATGAAACCAGTCAAGAACATACTTTATATGGGGTCATATATTCCCCCAAAATCAAAAGAAAGAAATAAGAAATTATATATATTAAATTATATTAAGTACATATAATTTAAACTATTATTTAAAATTGTTTATAAATGATGGCTCTGATTGTTGTATAACCGTTAATTTAAGCAATTCTTTTATATATTAATATATAAATATTTTATTTGATATATTCAATTATAATTGTATATTTATCTATAATATCTATAAATAATAATTATAGTGCAGTACCATTACATACTTTCATATTTAGATTTTGGCATGAAACGTGATGTATTCATGGACATGTATTCATGAGGTTCACCCTACTTCCAAATTTGCACAAATAATATATATTACTTCTAAATGGTTTTATGAAAGGAGCCTAAACGTTTTTGGCATTACAACACAAAGGCAAGACGTCGCAATTGATCACATAAAGCTTTTTAACACTGATGGAGGATAGGAGTAAAGTCACAAATCTATTGTTTAGACTAGAGTATACCTGTTACCAATGCTTCAAAGAGCTTCTATGTTCCTCCAAATAGTGTGGTTTCTCCAAGACCTCATTAACATGGTATATCTGACGTTTGTGTGATCCCTTTGGTCCCCAAACGCTACCTTTATTCCAACCAGACCTACTGTATTTCAGCTTAATTAATAAGAAATCTAATTATACAGACTTTCATTTGATATACCCTGCCATTGGTTTCCTGGTGTGTTCAGATATCTTTACATCAAAGGCTACATCGCCATTAAGCTGCTTATTGATATTGACTTTTGGGATTTGTATATTATAAATCCATACCATTGTGCTCACAATGGAATTATTTGCTTCTATATTGCGGTTGGAAAGGCCTCATTACAAAGGCTAAACACGGCTTGATAACAAGAAAAATGTACTATGAAGAATTATCTGTGAGATATGTACTGTATATCCCTGGAAATGACAAAGCAAACCCCTATTGAGACAGAATAGTCTAAATATAAATATAGATTCACCAAATCTGATACAAAAATGTGTAAACAAAGTCACATTCACAAATCAACCCTCTATGGACATGCTGGAGAAAGAATACATTTAGTAAATACCATTTTGTAAGTACATTTTTGTTTGTACTTGCCAGACTTTTAACATCATGCAAGCGTAATGCAACAAAAAAAAAACAGATATTAAGAAAATCGAGAAGGGACAAGTCGAACATTGAGGCGGATGAGCTACAGCAGCAGAAGACAGAGGCCATTTTTTGATCTTTGGGGGCTCAGCTCCAATGACACTAAGTTGTGCATATTTAATGTAAGCTTTTCCAGTCTTTTGGTGTTTAGTGTTTTTGCACTAGTCAGTTTATACAGGCAAGAAGGCCCCTCTGGGTACCACTACTGTCAGCTAAGAACAGGAAACTGAGGCTGCAGTGGGCACAGCCTCACCAAAACTGGACAGTAGACGATTGTAAAAACATTGCCTGGTCTGACAAATCTGGATTTCTGCTGAGGTACACAAATAGTAGGCCCACCCACTGCAGGCTGTTTTTTGTTCTTGTCTGACAGAAGTGGAACCCAATGAGGTCTTCTGCTGTTGCAACCCATCCGCCTCAAGGTTCGAGGTGTTGTGCATTCTGAGATGATATTCTGAGATGATAGATGATAGTCCCCTGTTCACTGTGTAAAGCGCTTTGAGTGTAGTGTTCGAAAAGTGCTATATTAATTAGGTATGTGCATGAGTAGTAGAATATTCTTTCTGCAATAATTTCGAATAGTAAAAATACAATTAGAATTTCGCAAAGTTTTGCTTTGGGGATGGGGAAAGCGATGGGGAGTTGTCATCCCCCCTCCCCACTAGAGCAGTCGTGAGATGAAACCTTGAATCACACTTTTGACCAAGTGAAAGTGATTGATGGCCAATGTCTCCAGCCGACAGAATATGATTTGTAAGTTCATGCACGAAAAAGCTCTAAACTGGGATAAGTGGCTCGAACCCCTGTTATTTGCAGTGCGAGAGGTTCCACAAGCCTCCACAGGGTTTTCCCCATTTGAATTGTTATGTGGGCATAAGCCCTGTGGTGTGTTAGATGTCATGAAGGAATGTTGGAAAGAGGGAACTTCACAGAGCAAAAATGAAATTCAATACGTTCTTGAATTGAGAGCAAAACTCCACACACTGGGGAGACAATCACAGGATAATTTTCTACAGGCGCAAGAACGTCAGTCCTGGCTCGGCTCGGAGCTCGGCTAGGGGAGTTTGCACAGGGAGATAAAGTACTTGTATTACTGCCCACATCAAGCTCAAAATTAAGTGACAAAAGCCATTTGAGATCACACAGCAAGCTGTGGAAGTAAATTATGAGGTAGTGTGTATGGCTGGGGCAGGGCACATCAGATTTACTATCTCAACCTACTAAAACTATGGAGAGAGGCAGTACCCGTATCCTTGGTGACCGTTGTTCTTGAGAGGGAGGAGCTCGGACCGGAGGTGAATTTAAAAGCCAATCACTTCACCCTGGTCCCTTGTGGAGACCACCTCTCGCTGTCGCAACATATAGAGAAAAGCTCACTTTTATTCAACATTGGATTTAACAAAGGGATATTTGCAGATGCCCTTAAAGCAGATCTCCCTTGAAAATAACAGCCTGCTTTACACCAATTTGTGACCCTTCTGTTTGGTTTGTTTGGGGCCCCAGCTACGTTTCAGCATCTTATGTAGGGTCCTCAGACCACACGCTGCGTATTCTGTATGCAGAATTTTGGGGCTATTCTGAGGTTGCTGCGACAAGTGGGGCTCACTGAAAACCTGAAGAAGAGCGCTATTGGGCGGGTGGAAGTACGGTATCTGGGGTTCCACTTGGGTTATGGTCAGTTGTGGACCCAAATTGATAAAACCTCAGCAATTGCAACCTGCCTGAGACCCAAGACCAAAAATGGGGTGAGACAGTTCCTGGGGCTGACTGGCTATTATCGAAGGTTTGTGCCTAATTATTCGGACGTCACCAGCACGATGACTGATCTCACAAAAAAAAAGACATGGTTCAGTGGACGGAGTCATGCCAACAAGCATTCACGCAAGTAAAAGCTGCACTTGTGGCTGGATGCTTCTGCATTCCCCTGACTTTTCTTCTTTTTTTTGCACACGGATGCATCAGACAGGGGGCTGAGTGCTGTACTGTCCCAAGTGGTGGAGGGGGAGGAGCACCCAATGCTGTACTTTACTCAGAAGCTCTCTATAAGAGAGACGTAGTACAGTACCACAGAGGCGTGCTTGGACATCAAGTGGGCGGTCCTCACTCTCCACTACTATTTGTTGGGATGAGCATTCACCCTCCGTTTGAACAATGCCCCGCTCCAGTGGTTCCACCACATGAAGGATGCCAATGCCCGGATCACCCATTGGTATCTGCCATTGGTATCTGAAGCTTTACCATTACTCTGTTTTTCAAACGTTTTTTGTGTTATTAATACATTTACCTTTGAGTTGTATTCGCCATCACCGGGTTCCTCAATCCTTGAACCTGTTACAATTACCTTTACTGGTACATGTATCTGCTCAGATGAAGAGAAGGGCTATTTAGGCTAGATTACACTACACCACTTCTAAAATTTGAACAGAATCTAAAAATACTAGGTATCATTCATACTGTACACTTACCACTATGTAAATGGCTACAGAGAAAAACTGGGCATTACTCACTAAATGACTGAGGTGATCATCTGTTAAGTTGATCCCATCACAACCTTGCATGAAAACATACGCCCGTGTTCTGTGAGATGCATTACAGATGTAAACAAACATGGATGTACAGGAGTTCTGCCGTTGATGGTACTGCTTCTCTGTTCCTTGTCTCAACAGAAACAGGTCTTGTACATTTGGGTGCAGGCTTCGGTGGAAAGATGGAGACTGTGACACGAGTTGGAGATGATTGGCGTTAAATGTTTTCTCCATTTTGAGTGCTTTTCAGCATGTCTAATTCTATCTCAATTTGTGGTCCTTTGTGGTCGTGCGCACCCGATTTCCATTGGCTGCTCAAGAAATGACTCAAATGATCAATCTTTCTGTCTTTCAAAAAGAACATAGCTAAATTAACTGCTTTCCTACAAATAGAGAAACAAATAGAATATCTTAAAAATGTGATGCCAGTATTTAATTGAGCTGGTGGGTTATTTTAACAGGGTCAATATTGATGTGTAATGTCTGTAGGATCGTATGGGCAGGATCATTTTTTCCCCTTCTGTCACTCACTCGATGATGTGTCGATGTACTGACACTAAGGGTCTCTCTTTAGAGCCTCGGTTACCTCTATCTTTGAGAAAAGGCCAATGAGAATTGGAGAACAGAATTTGCATGCCCCTCTCCCAGACATATGGGTATAAAAGCGTGTGTCTGTTCAGACAGATTCTTTCTTCGGAGCCTAGCGGTTTTGTTTCAGCGAGCTGAATAAATCCACTGCTGTTCCACTCACCTCTACAAGATCGTATGCTGTTGGAGATACATCACAAATCAGCAGCTTTTCTCTTCTCTGCACCCCAGTGCAGACTGTAATGTTTGTGACGTTTGTTAGTACTGTTATATTGAACTACATTACCCAAGGGTACGGGGGTGTGACCGGAAGGTGGAAGGGAATACAATAAAGAGTCGGCCGTGGAGATGATGGTTAACATGCACAGTACGTTACGCCTGAGTTGTGTTTATTAATATGCAGTGATCACAAAAGAGTGAAAGACAAACAATACATGGTGTCAGAGAACGTAACGAACTCACACAGACAAGAAGATGGACTCCGCCGGTGTTCCGATGCCCAGGATGGACTGGGATTCCCTCGACTTGCCTGACGCATGGAGGAGATTCCGACAACACGCGGAACTGATGTTCAAAGGCCCACTCCATGAAAAATCGGAGGAGGAACATTGCAGCTATCTCCTGTTATAGGTAGGAGAAAAAGGCAGAGACATTTACAACACCTGGACGCTGACTGACGAGAACGGAAAAATTTGAGGCACATACTACGAAAGATTCGAAGCATATGTGATGCCGAAAAAGAACCACATCTTCGCACGGTACAAATTCCATGAGAAAGTACAAGCGGAAGGTGAGAGCTTTGACAATTTCGTCACTGAACTAAAATTATTAGTTAAAGACTGTGGATATGCCAATACAGACGAGATGGTAAGAGACAGGATAGTCTTCGCCATAAACTCCGCAAAAGTTAAGAAGAAAATGTTAAACTTCGGACCAGATCTAACTCTTGATAGAGCCATAGACATTGCAAGATCTCACGAAATAGCACAGGGACAGCTAAAATCTATGGCCGGACAGCACAGCATCACTTACACGCAACAGGTTGCGCATGCCGTGTTCAAACGAGGCAATAAACAGAAACATATAAAAACTACCATCAGAGCCGAACGAGACAACATGACATCTACAACATGCGGACGATGCGCGCAGGTGCATAGAGACAAGGAAAAATGCCCTGCCATGGGTAGACAGTGCAAGAAGTGCGGGAAACCAAACCATTTCGCAAAGGCTTGCAAATCGCAACAAACATGGAAACAAAAAAACGTACATGCTGTGAATAACGACACTGAAAAAACTTATGAATCACCTCAGGAACTCTTCATCGACACGATAGCAAAAGAGCACAGCAACGTGATAAACGAACAGGCTTTTGCCGAAATTAAAATAGGTTCAGAGCTACACAGGATGAAATTTAAATTGGACACTGGGGCGCAAGTAAATATTATCCCAGAAAATAAAATAGGAGATGTCATCGGTGTCAGTCAAATAAACCCAGCAACACGTAGATTGTCAGGATATGGCGGGGAACCCTTATCCGTGAGAGGAACATGCAAGCTGCAATGCAAGCACAAAGGGACCAAAGCCATGCAAGAATTCTATATCGTTGACACACGCACCGCCTATCGTAGGACTCAAAGCATGTCTGGAAATGGATCTAATAAAACTGGTCCTCTCCGTACAAACCAATACCAGACGAAGTGACAATCTGCTGAGCGAGTTTGCTGATGTTTTTGAAGGAATCGGTGAATTCCCAGGCGAGTGTAAAATACACATAGACCCCGCAGCAGTCCCAGTAGTATATCCCCCACGGAAAATTCCATTCACACTACGCGGACGTCTAAAGGAGGAATTAGATAAAATGGAGCGCCAGGGAATCATCGCAAAGGTAACCGAGCCAACAGATTGGGTCAATGCCTTAGTTGTAGTGGAAAAACCCCGTACTGGTGCGCTTCGCATATGCCTCGACCCGCGCGACCTAAACAAAGCGATCAAAAGGCCGCATTATCCATTATCAACCCTGGATGACGTGATCCCCAGACTCTCAGGCACAAGATCCTTCAGTGTTTTAGACGCCAGATCAGGGTACTGGGCCATTAGACTGACGGAGGAGTCATCGAAGCTCACCACATTCAAAACGGTGGTCGGACGGTACCGTTTCCTCCGTCTGCCTTTCGGGATAATCTCTGCGCAGGACGAGTTCCAAAGAAAAATCGATGAGACGTACGAAGGATTGCCCGGAGTAGCAGCGATTGTGGACGATATTCTAGTGTATGGTCGCACAAAAGACGAGCACGACAAAAACCTACGTGCAATGCTGGAAAGAACGAGAGAAAAAGGTGTCCGTTTGAATCCTGAAAAAAAGCACAATTTGTGTGCCTGAGGTCTGTTACTTTGGACACAGACTCACACATGACGGCATTAAACCAGACCGAGAGAAAATAAAAGCCATAAAGGAAATGGAACCGCCAAAAAACAAATCCGAACTGGAAACCATACTGGGCATGATCAATTATCTGTCCAGATTCGCCCCGAGACTGGCAGAGATAAACGCACCGCTGCGACAGATGCTGAAGCAGGGAAATGAATTCACATGGGACGAGACACACAACGCTGCTTTTCAACAAATCAAAGACTTGATCACGAGGGAGCCGGGACCTGTTTTAGCATACTACAACCCAAACGAAGAATTGCGGCTGCAAGTCGACGCTTCTAAAAATGGTTTGGGCGCGGTACTTCTCCAACAGGAAAAACCAATCGCGTACGCATCCAAATCGCTCACAGAGACGGAACAGAATTACGCGCAAATCGAAAAAGAACTGTATGCCGTTCTGTTTGGGTGCAAGCGATTTCACCAGTATTTATATGGGAGAGCATTCATTGTGGAATCGGACCACAAACCATTAGAGTCCATATTAAAGAAACCGCTATCTGCTGCCCCTCCACGTCTACAGCGCATGTGTCTACAGTTGCAGAAATATGACTTCACGCTGATCCACAAACCAGGTAAAGAAATACCCGTTGCTGATACATTATCCAGAAAATCTGTGACCTACCATGATAGTACATCATTAAATGAAGGCATGGAAGCGCAGGTACACACCGTAATCAGCAACTTACCTGTAACAGACGAAAAACTCGCAGAGATCTGTGAGGCGACGAAGCAAGACTCCGAGCTCAAGGCCTTAAAGCGCATAGTCCACACAGGATGGCCAGAGACTCGAAGAAGCTGTCTACCGCTGGTGCTGGAATTTTGGAATCACAGAGATGAGATCTCTTTTGCCGACGGCATCGTACTAAAAGGGGAAAAAATCACTGTACCGCAAAGCCTAAGAAAGAACATGCTGCAAAAGATACACACAGGGCATATGGGTGTGGAAAAAAGCAAACAACGAGCGAGAGATGTCCTGTTCTGGCCGGGCATGGGCAAGCAAATATAAGAAACTGTGCAAAATTGTTCTATTTGCCTAACGCACCGTAATTCAAATCAGCGAGAGCCAATGATCGCGCACCCGATTCCCAAACGTCCATGGCAAGCGGTCGCAACTGACCTTTTCAAGTGGCAAAGTGAAAACTACATCATAGCCGTCGACTACTACAGTCGTTTTTTTCGAGCTGGAAAAACTACACTCAACCTCCGCGGCTGCGGTGATCCAAAAGCTCAAGGGAATGTTTGCGCGCCATGGAGTGCCCGAGAAGATCGTGTCGGATAACGGTCCGCAATACAGCTCTCAGGAGTTCAGCGTTTTTGCGAAACAGTGGGACTTTGTCCACACAACAACAAGCCCGTACTATGCCCAAAGTAACGGCCTCGCAGAAAAAACAGTCCAAACCGCAAAGCGTATACTCACAAAAGCGCGTGAAGAAAGAAAAGATCCATACCTGAGCATTCTGGAGCATAGAAATGCACCTGTTGATGGTTTTAAATCACCAGCACAGTTTCTCATGAGCAGACGGCTTCGCTCAATCCTTCCCATCACTGGCAAGCTTCTGCAACCAAAAACATGTAAACCTTCGGCAGTACAACTTAAAAGAGAACAATGTCAGGTAAAGCAGAAATCATATTACGACAGATCCGCGAAATCACTCATCACACTGGGACACGGAGACAGCATATATGCCCAGCAAAGGAACGGACAATGGAAGCCTGCTGTAGTGTCGAGCGCATTGGAGGACGGACGCTCTTTCATTATCAGAAACACCGAAGGTCAGGAATATCGTCGTAACCGCAAGCACCTGATGGATGTAAAGGGGCAAAATGTGACAGTATCAGCACAGCCCGTTTATGATGATAACTCGAGTTCCCAGGAAGCTACAACAAGCAACCTCACTATGGACTCAAATGCAACCACACCTACACGCACTGATCATTGCGTGATTACCAGGTCAGGTCGCATAGTGAAACAGAGGCAAATACTTGATCTATAATTTGCAATGAGCTGATAACACGTAAGCGCATCCTTGCAATGGTAATTGAATGTTTCGTTCAAATGTGATTTTTTATTTTTTTTTATTTTTATTGTATTCTGAAAACATTTTGCTACTGATGTTAATTTGAAGAACATTATACGATAGTTATATTTGTATGTTCAGCTAAAGTTCGCCAGTTCATCTGATACAGTTATCTCATGTAAATGGGGAATACAAATTCTTCCTTTAGACATGAGTATGTCCCAACTGAAGTTTATGTGACATTACATTCCATTATGTCATGGTGTATTGCAAAAAAAAAAAAAAAAAAAAAAGTGAAGATGTAATGTTTGTGACGTTTGTTAGTACTGTTATATTGAACTACATTACCCAAGGGTACAGGGGTGTGACCGGAAGGCGGAAGGGAATACAATAAAGAGTCGGCCGTGGAGATTGTTAACATGCACAGTACGTTACGCCTGAGTTGTGTTTATTAATATGCAGTGATCACAAAAGAGTGAAAGACAAACAATACACAGACTATGCCCCTGGGTGCTTCGACAGCCATCTAAAAGAGTATATACAGTTAAAAGAGTATATTTCTGCAAAAGAGTACAACACTTGAACGTTGAACGTCTTTTTCAAGATACCCTTCTGTCCTTGTGTCATTCCTGGATGCGTTCATTACCTCTCCCCTTCAGACAGCCAAGTGCACTGCCTCACTATGGCAACGTTACGGTCGCGGCTTTCCTTCTTCCGGGGGAAAGCCACTCTAGCCACCCCCCATGTCGCTCCTTCTACCCACGGTTATAGGGCTGACACGGCTGTCACGCCTGGCGCTAGAGGCGATTTCAGGAGTTCAACTGGCACAGTTTTGCCAGGTAAATCCCTGCGGACCACCCGCTTCCCAGCATGCTCATCTGGCGGCGTCCGGCATGATGATGATGTCACCAACAGAGGCTATAAAGGTTCTAGTCAATTTAATTTATGTGTTGTTATATGGTTATTTTCAATAACCATGAAAACAGTATTACTGTACTCTAAAGAGTTCACAGCTGCATCATATCAACTCAGTGTGGCCGAGTGATTAGAAGTATACTGTAATTCTTTCAATGAGTGAATTAATTATAATTCCCTTAAGATTATTCCTTACATATTATCTGTGATCGGATACAACGAACATGTTGTATTACATTTTAAATGGTGGAGAATCTTTATTTAGATATCTAATCTGATTATTTGTCATTTATCCTTCTCATAATGGTGGTCGAACATGGCTAATTCCATTATACAGTTTCCTACATATTATTAGTGAAGGTACGCGGGCACATTAATCCATACTGTGTACATTTATATCACCTAAATTCCCTACATATCTTAAATTACAAACAAGCTAGAGTGATTACACATATTCAGCATATGTTCAGTAAAGTTTTCTCTCTACCTGAGAAAAAAACATGTGATCATATAACTTTGTAAGAAATTGTACAGAAAAACTGTTGTATTTAAACTAATATCTATTTTTATCTCTTGTTCACGGTTTAATTATTAAAGCAATTATATTATTACTCTTAGGGGTGCTCTAACAATATGTGTTATGCAGTGACTTTTTTCGAGTGAAACAATTGCATCCAATTGTTTCAGTTGCCCCTATTTTATTATTATTATTCAAATAAAATAAAATTTTATTCAAAACAATAATTTCTCAGTGTAAATATTTTAAGAGTGCTATATGTTTGACACATATACAGAATGTTTCATATACCGAAAAATGGAAGGTAGTGAAGAATGATAAAAATAATTGTGCCTGGTCTCCCCCACATCATTTGGTAAACCTTTGCATTCCCTTAGAAAAATCCAACTGTTTGATGATAGCAAGACTGAGCTCTAGTCACTGCATGGGTAAATGAGTAAATATGTAATTAGAGAACCCTCGTTAGCGGCTCATTAGGACCCCCTCTGAGCAAGTTTAATTAGCTCAATTAGTAGTGAGGGCTCAGATCTGCTCTCGTCTATGTAGTGTTGTCTATGGTCATCACTCCAGGGACCCCCTCAAACTCAGCATACTGTCTCAAAACTCCCTGACAGCACAGCAATGGAACCCAAAGCTCCAGGGAGACATCTCATTGCTTTGCCTCCCATGCTAACAGATGGCTTTCATAAAGCGAAAAGGCGCCATCTTGATGTACATGCTAAGATGATACACAAGAAATATATATCATTGGTGCAAAGCTGCTTCATAAAGGTAAAAAACAAAGCTAGAATTGCACTACCTAAAAGAAATACCAGCACTTGCAAGGCACGTTTTCATCAGATCGGATGTAATTGAGAATCAATCGAGTTTGGTGTAATCTGATTACAAAGGAATGCATTTGAGCATTTTAAATTCTTGCAATTGCATTACAGTTTCTGACTTTCAATTTAGGTAATTACTTTTAAGTACATTATTTGGGCTACACATTTCTGAAATAATATTTATGTGTAATGCATGTATAATTTGAATAACATGTTGCCAAGTGGAGAAATTGCATGTAATTTAACTCTAGTCATAAATTGGACATGGCCCCTTTAAGAACTCTGGTTTGAATGTGAGATCGTGTATTGTACAAGTGAGCTACTGGTTTTGTTCATTGGTTGATAATTCTTTGGGTAAATATACATTTCTACTCAACATGTTGTCAAATTGCATCAAATATGTGTTCAGAAGAGTTGTATGTTAAAACTGAATGTTTGTTTTGGTTTATTTTTGAAGGATGCATATGGATTGTATGTGTGAAGTTTGACCATGTGCTGTTCACACATGTGAGAACTGGGTATGTAAATTTAGTATTAATAATATTTTATTTTATTTATTTATATCCCAGAGTGTTTTCCAGTTTAGTGAATACCTGTAATACATGTTGTGTGTGAAAAAACGTGTAATGACAATTCAGTTGTTTTGAACTGCAATACATGTCCTTAAAGCCTGGTTGAATATAAGTAAAATACTGTTTAAGCTTGTGTTAAATGCATAAAATGCTTTGAGGGATTTGAGCAAGAGCTTGAGTGCATAAATTGCTGTGAATGATTGAAGCATATAGGTAGAATAATGCCTTGTTTGTGTTTTATTTTGACATTAGCCTCAGCCATATTTCATTTGTTGTTTTCGTTGAACCATATTTAATTTGTTGCATTTCATTACCTCATTTTATTGAACCATAATACATTTTTGTATTTTCCTTTTTTATTATTTTTTTTTTTAAAGCCCATCAGCTACAAACACGTATATGTCTGAGAGCCTATGACTGCATCTCAATGTGGACACTATCCACCCGAAATGGTATATGAGATAAGAATTAGTATGTCTTAAATGGTAGTATGTCTAATAAAAGGGTTCAAAAGTAGCCTGGATGGTCAACTGTTTTCGGTAGATTTGCAAAGTGTGGATCCATGCACGCTTTTTCGGCTAATATTGCCCACAATCCCTTGCTTGACGGAAGAGGAGTTTGATGTGTTGCTTCAGAACTACAAATGTGAAACATGAAAAAATACAAATATGGTGGTGACGATGCCGCTTCATCAGTTCGTAAATGTTTTCACATCTTATGCGTCACATACGTTATGTGGTTAAACGCTGTGCAAAGGAACTTTGTTCACACGGTAGGAGCAGAAACATTAATCGAATTAACACAGTTGTATATTCTCACTTTATTTTTGCCATTTATTGTATCACACTGAAATATAGCGGAGATTCCCTTTCAATGGACTGTTGAATGATGTAACCGCATGTGACACTTCAAAAGACAAAAACAATAAGGAGATCTAGCACAGTTTCATGCAATTGTTCTGTCTTTCTGAATTGGTTCTAACATTCAAGATATGATAGATGCAACTACATTTTATTGAGTGCTCCACTTGTGGGGTTGCGTAAATTAAATAAATAATTGAATAATAAAGTGAAAATTCAATGACGAATGTATATGCCATGACAACTGTAACAGGATGATTGACCATTCGTTGTGGTCACAGGATGAACGTGACAATGCGAGCAAGTGGTCTGTGGTTTCAAGATGCAATTTTATGACTTGATAGTATGTGTCAATACTTAGATATCTAAGATACTCAAAGAGCATAGTATAAGTAGGCCAGTCAAGACGCAGGGTATGTCTGTTGGTGTTTCTGTGACAGCTGAAGTCTGTTGAGCTGAATTAATTGACAGAAATTGGGAATAGTAATAAAAATAGGATGTTTGATGAAAATTAGTACAATACTGCCTTGCAAGGACTATAAAATTAAAAATCTTAGAAATGGGGAAACCAGGCAGAGACAACTAGGAATAAATGGCAAATTGTCAAAACAAAAAGGGTATTTCACTTTTGACTGTTATTGGTTGCTTTCAGACAATTTTTTGGCTTTAACATTGTACAGATTTGAAAAGTGCAGCCATATCCTGAGGGTACAGAGGCCTCTTCGAGACTTACTGCATTGGCCCTCTCATCATATTCAACAATGGCATGTTGACAGGGCCTCAGTACTCCCAAAAAGTTTTGAGCCCATATAAAAGTCTTTGTTGGGAGAACGAAGAGAAATCTAGTTGATACAAAACTAGATTCTTAAATTTTTTTAAAGAAAATATGAGTGATGCTGACATACAAATCTCGCTGCCAAAATGGGTGGTTGCTTACAGACCCAAGTCAAAAGAGCCCACTCTCAAATCTCTATGATATTCTGGTCCGTAAATATGGCTCTGGTCCCTTTTTTCAATGTACAACTGTACATCTATTAGATTTTCCACCCTTTTTTATCGTCTACCTGGCAAACAAGTAATTCATGAATTAGGTCTCATTACATACAAACTTTAATACTTAGTGTTAAGGGTTTTGAAAAATCCTGCTGAAAAGACTAGATTAGACCAGGATGAATTCCCACAAGTAGTAATAGTGATGCTTGGCTAAGCAAACACCACTAATGCATGGAACTTCCTGCACCAAAATAGGCACCAGATGAAGAAAATACATTCAGAGTCCTACAAAGACCACAATGCATTTGACGGAGAGTGCAAGGACCACTATCAGATGATCCCTAATTGGAAGTTTAATTATAAGTTCTTTTGAATGTGTATTTCCAGTGGTGGGGGAAATTACATCAAGTTCTCACAATGAGGATACAACCTTCCTGTGCTTCTCCAGTCAGCAGTTCTCTTTGTGTATGTGAACACTCGCCCTATCTGAGCTCTCCGGCTTTACAGCTGTTTCATTATGGACCACCGCTATCCAATTACACAAAAATGGCAAGGGCTGCTTTGGGACACGGCAAGCAGATCTTATTTTTGATGGGAGAGGCAGATTGTACACTATCTCTGGTGTAATTCCATTAGTGCTGTATGGAAAGCTATAAGATGCTGCCTCTAAATGCACTATGAACATTCATGTGTCTGTTCATGAAAGAAAGCTTTGACCTCCTGATGTTGCCTGTGTTTGCACGGGTGTGTTTGCAAAATGCATTTTTATCAGAAGAAGAAAGCATGTTAGTCTCAGTCACCATTCACTTTCATTGCATTTTATTTTTTTTTCGATTTAGATTAAACTAAATAGATTTTCCAGACGTGAAGAAGACTATGAGGCCGAAACTCCTGTGTTCTCCTGTACTGTGAGATATGAATAAAACATAAGAAACTCAGAAAAGGGGGTGCGGATCATCTTGTTTTTGAGATTTAAAAAGCTATGACAGTATTTCTGTATACATGGTAGCCTGCATATTCTGAATATGCCAAGACACGCATGTTCATTACTCTGTATTCTTTTCTAGAAATACTGGAGATACACTCTTGCCATGTGTTATGTAGTATTTTAGTAATTCTGCACAGTAATTTAATCAACTTATTAATTTTCATACATGTCCAACACATAATAGAGCAAAATGTTGGGTTTTGTTGGGTAAACAAGATGTGTAAATTGTGTTCTATGTAAATTTAGATGTTTATTGTAATTGTCACGACTACTATGTTGCTTAGAACTGCACCCAAGACTTTCACCCACTGCATGACACATACAAAATTGGAATATGACAAAATTACATTCATAATTTTGAATTAGAATATTCTTTTGTATGTAAATGTGGCCATTGTTTTGAGCTATTAAACACACTAAAAGATTAAATATTTATAAAAATGCACATAGGACATGTTCTTACATCCAACTGCCTTTTAATTACTTTTCTTTGTAAACATGCAATAGACGTTCATCTTTGACTGTTGCAATGCGTCTCACTGCTTTTTAGCACCTCACGCCATGAAAGCCACATTTTTACAAGATCGTGTGAAGTTAAAATATATTTCAGCTTTCAAAAGTGTGTTTTGAAATACCCGCATTCTCTTCCCTTCCACTGTGCTGCATCTTGCTGTTTTTGAACTCAAGAACGTGTCCTGTATGAATGGCCTCTTACTCATTAGTAATTCTTTCAGACTATTAATTCAAGGCAGTCAATTTTGGCTTTGCAGCCTCTAAGCTAAAGTTTTCAAGTTTTGTCTTACACATATACATTCATGAGCAGTCCAAAAGAACCTTTATATGTCCTTGGGCTTCACACATTTAAAGATTCTTAAAAGGAAAACTTCTAAAAATCTTTCCATAAACTTGTAGATCTTGAAAGCTTCTTTGAAAAACATTTTTGAAACAGCCTTTCTTATGAGCACCAAAAAAGTTATTTGGAGTTTATTTTATTTTCTAGTAAAAGTGCAGCTAAAAACAAATTATCTGTGTGAGCCGAGATATCTTATGCTTGCCCAACTGTATGATAGAGGGACATCTACCCAATTTACACAAAGTCATGGATCATTTGTTCAACTATTGGTTGAGGCAAGTTAGCAATCTGTCTCCTTGTTCAAACTACTATATGATACAGAGAAAACAGTTTTGTGTGCCTCTAGCGCTTCATTTCTCCTAATAGCCAATGGCAACAAGCTCTACACTTCATCTAAGCTTCAGAATCAATGGAAATTGGGCAGCAGACATGCTGTGAGGATGCAGCATTAGATCTGAAACACATCGACCAAGACTTCTAATTGTCACCAATATCATGTAGGAGAAAATCATAATAGAGACACAAATGCTTGTTCAAAAACATAGTGTCTACTGCCTACATAGACAGCTGCCTTCAAATATAGCATCCAAACTGAAATGGAACTTTATAAATGACTGATTTGTACTTTGATGTTAGCATGTTGCTAAGCTAACATTGTTATTCTTTAAAAAGCATACATAAGCATGAATACATGGCACACACAAATATATGTCAATTTCAATGGTTGAAAACCAAATGTGGATATAGAACTGGATTGCTCATCCAACGTCCCACACATGTCATTTTTTTTTTATTTAAAGTCTGGAACGTTTCCTGTTTCTTGAAAGGCCAAGCGAGTTATGTATATCTGTATCAAACAGTATCCTCTAACAAACTTCATCAGCGAACAGATCAGCTGAATGTATACAAGTTCACTGAAACTGAGGTAAGATACAAACAGACATTTTCAGACTTATTTATTGTGAACATCGAAGTGTTTGTTCAGAGTTACTTGTTTTATGTTTTAAAACAAAAGTGCCTTGTTCTCGTGGTCACTTAGACCAGCATTAACGTCAGGAGTGCACTTTTCTCATTTGAAAATGCTGTCTTGGAAGGCAGCTTACTTGGTTTTGGAACAAAGCTAAAACTAAAATCCAACATACTAAGACACAAAACACACAATCTTAAACCTCATACACACACTGAGACAAAACACCCATTCTACCACTTCAAATGCACTCATAAGCCACAACCCCCAAAATTAGTGACTATACAAAAAAAAAACATTTCTCTCTCACTCTTTTTCTCTCCCTCTATGGTATATCTCATGTGCGTTCGCTGGAGACTGAAGTTTATCAGATGCTCACACTTAATCATCTTTATCAGACATGGCAAGAAACCAGACACACTTTCCTTTCATTAGTGACAGGAAATTTGATCAATCTGATTAGCTTTCTTCATTTTCCCCTTTATTTAACTCTCTCATTCATCTCGACTGCTGACTGGCAGAGTGGATGATGGACAGGTGAAATGTGTCGTGGGTTTAGGGGGGTGGGGGGCTGAGTGAATTCTGATCAGATGTCTTTCAACCCTCTATAGTCAAAGATCAGGGCTTGTTTCAGAAGCACAATTGTCTCCGATTTGGACCAATTCTGTCAGAATGAAGTCACAGAAATGCACAGTGACACACCCCTTACAAAAAAAATACAAATTATAAAAAATAGACTATTTGGCGGTACCAAGGTACACCATTGACATATGATATATAAAAGGTCCTGAATGATTATTATTTTCATATACCATGATTTTTTAACAGTATTCTAAGGACATTTCAAAGAAAAACTTAGTCCACCAATTGGTAGTCCAGCTAATCAACGATCAAGACCAGGCATGAACAAACTATCAATCATCTATATTTATTTATTTATTTTTTGCATAAAAAAAGATTGTATTATCCACAACATTTTCAAGAGAAATCAGCAGATTGCAGGCTGAAGTACACAGGAATCAGAAATAAAGTTGCTGGCTCTAAATGTAATAAATGACTATACTGACACGGACCCGCAACAAACGTCCAAGGACTCAAAAGTAGCATGTCGCGCTGAGAGGTAATAGTTATTCAACAATTAGCCTTGGTTAAAGCCCTCATTCCACAGTGCTTCATTAATTATGCCAGTGCCGTGCAAGGAACCCAATTTGCTGCAGACACATGATTATTGATATGTTGATATAAATAAAAATGGATATTTAAAATACGATCGAATATGTATGAAGTATATGCAGTATTATGTGTTTGACTGACTACAGGGGTCTGTATGTACCAGTATGGACCCTAGTCTATGCTTTTGACATCACCATCCTGAGCTCGTGGAGGAATGATTGGGACTGCTTGTCCCAATCATTTCAAAATGCTAATTGTTTTTGTTACATGATTTTGTCAGTGCCGTTTTACTTGTACTTTTTAAGATACTGTATATGATTTAATGAAACACTGTCTGAATCTTAATTCGCAAGCCATATATTATGCTAGAATAAAAGTATAGACAGATGAATTTTAAGACAAACTTTGATGTTGAAAAAAAGAAAAGTTTTCAAATGGCCTAAGACTGTGATATTTTTCCTAGAAAAGACATAATAATCCGAATCAGAACAGTCTGAAGGTCTGTGCCGAGCTTGGTGGATGTAGCTTGAAAGCTCTGGGAGGAGTTACAATTGCACATTTTGGTCTTTGGATTTTGGAAAAACCCTAAACCATGTCTGTAGAATAACAGTATGCACATCCCAAATCATCACAGTAAGACAAAGGTGTTCACATACCATACTATTTCCAGTGGATTTTCAAAGTATGATATAATTATCCCAATTTGCACCAAGAAATGAACTAATTGCACAAAGAAAATATGCAAGAGGATGAGTTTGCGATGATTTTATGCAAATGAATGGGACTATGTGACAAAGGGGTCTGTGCTTTCACGACAATTTTATAACATGATAGTATTTCCTAATAGCCTACTGACATGCTGACTTCATACTTCATATGATTAAGCACCTCTGGAAGTGCAGTACATACTTTTCATACATACTAGAAATATGGAAATTGGTATTCAGCTTGTTCTCGAAACACCTGTATAAATGTCTCTTTTGCAGTGTTTAAAGAAATAGTTCACCCCAAAAATGAAAATTCTGTCAATATTACCTTTCGTTCTCCCTTGGAACACTAAAGGAGAAAATGTAAACAATTGACCTGTCAATGTTATCCATGCAAACACAAAGAATGGGGACCGGAGCTTTTGTGTTTCAAAAACAATGCAAAAGCTCTATAAAACTATCATGAGGGTGAGTAAATAATGACAGAATTTTCATTTCTGGTTGAACTATTCTTTTCATTTTAGGTGAACTGGGGTTAGGAGACAATAACACTTGACAGAAAAATATGTGCAGTCTCTTTTAGTTTTTGTCTTGAAGAGCCTTTGGATCCCCTCTGGACTTCAGCTACGACAAGACAGGTACCTGTCAACACACCGCTCCTCTTCAGCCCATCTGCTCCCTCACATCAAAGTCTGCATTTTCAATAGCACCCTATTACTTCATTCTGGAGTGCAGGGAACGGATGGAGATTAGGTACAACAAAAAGGGAGTCTCACACCTCTATAACCCTGATAATATGAGGATGCATATGAGACATGTTTGAGCATTATTACACAGGTGCATTGAGTGTTCAATGGAGACAAAGAGGACTGGGGAAATGGCCAGATACCAGCTGTCAGATTCAAAGCTAATGAGATTAAAAATTGTGGACTGTTTGTGTGTGTGTCTGTGCACCAATGGCTATTTGTGGTCTACAATGGTCTACAAATCTAGTTACAAAGGAATAGTTTACCCAAAAATAAAAATTCTGTCACTATGTGCTCACCCTCATATTGCTCTAAAGTCATATATTCTTTCTTCTGTGGAACACAAAATTAGTACTTTTGCAGAATATCTGTTTTTCAAACAATGAAAGTGAATGAGGACTGGTGCTGGAAAAAATGGAAGTGCAGCGTAGTTCTAGCGGGAAGACTAGCAGCTGTATATCACTTCATTAGCGGGGTAATTCCTAGCCAATCGCATGTAAGCCATTGCTTTATAAGTCTGCTCACAATCTATCACATTGCTGTTTCAGTGCACTAAAACACAGGCAACCTCCGCCACCCCACCACCACCAGCTGAGCCCTGTCCCGCACAGGGGGTAGGCTCCTCGCCCCTGCCTCCTATCTCCGGCAGGATATGATGGTTCCGGGCACAACTCCCTCGGACCGCCGGACGGGGCCTACGCCAAAGAGAGAGACATTACTTTCTGTTTTACATTTATCAAATAAATGGCATCTTAAACTTCACTCAAGCCTGCTTGACTTCCCAATAGAACTATTGGTTATCAGCAAACATTCACACCATTTTTCCACATTGTGTCCAGTGCTGGAGCGGCTGGGAAGGGTCCGCTGTCATTATACATTGGTGGCCTCAAGAGGTAAAATAAAAACTATCACTTAAATGATGTCTTGTGGTGTTTGTTTTGACATGTGATACTACACTCTGCATGTACATGTTGTCATACAATTATAAAGCAATTCATTTGTTGACTAGATGCTGCATTCTTAGAGAACAGAAGTATGTTTTCCAACAAAGCTGAGAGGACACTAACATTAAAGCTAACCTCAAGCGGTTAGAACAATGTGACAAAAATACATGCAAGTATACCCACATGTTTAAACGTCAAGATTGTTACCATCTATTACCATCTATTTGCATTAGTTTATATCGAGCTGGTCACGTTTTGCATTCGTTAGCTAGCGAAGTTGCATATTTATAGCTAGTGACGTGAGAAAGACTAGACACAGCGCAACAAATTCAGATTAACAGAAAGCAGGTGTCTCAATATACTTTTAAAGTTCTTTTTAATTTGGAACATCAGTAAAAAAAAACAGTGCTCCTGCATGAGACACTGAAAAAACGAAATCAAAGACGTTCGTCTAGCGTGTGTTTATATAGAAAAACAAATGGATGGTTGCAAAAGTGTTCGGTGTGAACAGCCCCTTACATTTGGTGGAGGTCTTTGGTCATTGCGTCTTGCTCTCTTATTAGTGTTTCTCAGAATAAGCAATGAGTTGTTTAAATGCTTTGTCAGGAAAGATGTTCAACTTGGAAATGTGTGGTTCGAGATCCTCACGTTAGGTCCAGTCTGTTGTTTTCTATCTGTTTGAACAGCCCCTGGACTGGACTCATAGTCTGAGCTACTTCACCACCGAGTTCAGCCGAATACCACTGTTATCTGTGAATATTGCTACTCTACATACGACTATACTGAACAAAATACAATGTTATATTTTGCCGTTATTATGAAGCTTGAGTCTGAGTAGTAGGAATCAGTGCAAGTGTAACACCATGTGAACGGTCTATTGAAGCGTTTTCCCCCCTCATTTTACGTTTGCCTTAACATTTGAGTATATGGAACGTTTTACTTATTTTATGCACATAAGTTGATAATGTAATGCTCTTTTTTTTAACAGCCAGGATAGGAATGTTCTATGCAACAAAATAACAGTGCTGAATGGCTAATGTACTTATTGCACCCTCTTGTGGACCAAGGAAACAATGTACATTTAAAAATCAGCTTACTTAAAAATTTGAATATTAGTTCATATATTAATATTTATACATTTATTTCATTTAAAAAAGTAAAATACATGTTCAGGGTTCAGTCAGTTCTGTTTATTTTTGTAATAAAGTTCAGCACTATTTTAATTTGAGTGTTATTTTTTCATTTATTATCAATTTTAAAAACTATCGGTTGATTAATCGGTTATCGGCAGGTACTGCCCAACTTAGTTATCAGTATCTGTAAAATCCACTATCAGTATTTTTATTTTATTTTTACCATACAGTGAAAGTGATTGGTGACTGAGGCTTTTGTTTTCCACAAAAGTAATCACACGGTTTTAGAGCTATATGACAGAATAAATGACAGAATATTCAAAAAATATTTCAAAAAAGCTTGAGCAGCTTCTTAAACTAAGCATGTTCTATAAATAAATCTATTCTTCAAAGAAAGAGGTAATGACTGATTGAGGAGCATATCAAAGGAGAGGAAAGAGAGGAGATCATAAACAGATACAAGCTGGAAATATTTTCACATATTATTTCACAGAAAACAGCACAGGAGCAAAGTCAAATCAATTCTGCACTCTTAATTGGTGTTCTTTGTTCTGCAATTTGAATCCAATGATGAAAAGAAATATCTAAACCAAAGCAGTCTAAACCAATTCTTCTCAACTAGCAGACTTGGGTTTAGATTCTGACTCAAATACATTTTGGATGAAGATAATCATGTTTGTATTGTGTAATCTTTCTGCTTAGGAACATGTTTTATTAACCCAGCTTGTGTACTTTCTTTGCCATGGGAACCATACAATTTCCTCATGATAATGGGCACACCAATAATCTAACAAAATTAAAACACAAGATGTAATGTTCCTGTAGTTGTAACTGGATGAGCATGGTTGACAATGCCAAAATCACAAGTTTAGTTCCCAGGGATGTCATGCAGCCAGATTTCATGAAAATGATGTGATTGTGGTGACATTTCTGCAAAATTATATTGGGTGGTTCTTTACACATTTTGCGGCAGTTCCGAGGTTAAATGTTCACTGAGTGGCACTTAAAGTAAGGATGGGATGATATGGTTTTCTTACGATTCATTTAGATATATGATATGAGGTTCATGATTCGATATGCTGTCATTTTGATTCAATATAATACAAAATGGACTGCGATGGACTGGCGACCTGTCCAGGGTGTCCCCCGCCTTTCGCCCAATGTTAGCTGGGATAGGCTCCAGCCCCCCGCGACCCTGTACACAGGATAAGCGGTTGACGATGGATGGATGGATAATACAAAATAATATTGGATGTATTGGTGTGGAGCTCTCCAATTCCTTTGTTGCATTTGTTTGTTTGTCCTGTGTTTAGTAATTTTTTTCCAATCAGTTTTACCAGGGACGAACTGCTGAACATTCGGCAGCACATACCAGACAATCTTTTCCCAATCTTTTCCAGACGTTTTGCTTGACATTTCAGTTGGAGGCGCAGCTGTGTTGTTCAAGCGCACTATGAGACCCAAGTGAAGGAAGTGAGCTGACGCAATGGTCAAGTTCGGACAGCGCGGCTTTTGAACAGTGCTATAACTGACTGTGTGTGTATATATATATATCGTCTGTGCTATGTGTGATTTAAATTGATATTTATTTTTACTTTTTTAGTTGAGAGAAAGGATGTTAAAGGACACATTATTCAATGAAAGTTGAGTGTGGGATCTCATCTCATATGGACATACATTACATGGAAGAAATGTCAGTTTTAATCTCAAGCACTTTTCAACAAAACAAGGCGATTTGCAAATTGCAGTAATTACATTACTAAAAGTTAAATTCAAGCACTTCATGGACCTTGTGCAAACCCTGTAAACAAATAATTACTTCACAAAGTCCAGATAAAATTAACTATTTTCAGAAACAAAATGTATTTGTAAAGAAGACAACTTTCAAACAAACTACATGTGCAATGACTTGCTAAAAGCCATAATGTGAAATGCCACAATGGAATTAAGCATGTTAATTATGACCAAAAGTCTACCTTGTACACAAACATGTCAACTAAACCAAGGACAAATGTCCAGAAAAAAGTTATGTTATTTACACTCAGTAGCAACTTTTTGTGAATTGCCTAAATTAGCATTGCGAAGTGTTACGAATATGAGGAAGGATTACTGCAAGTGTAAGATTTGGCATGCAGGTGCGAGAAACTTCAACAATTCTAACTACATAAGAAACATATTCCTCTTTCCACTATCTCTGTGCATGCCAATGGTGGATAAAACACTCATTTGTAGAGAGGGTACTGCAGATTGTACAGCAAAAATAAAAAGTATTAAAATAAATTGTTGTGGGGAAAGCTTGTTATTTCATGCAGTCTATCTTGGACACAAAATCAGTCACAAGGCAGACATAGAGTTTCCAATGCAAACACACAAAAAAAAAATTATTAAAAGAGTAAAGGTAAATGGCTACTATTTACACTCAAGTCACAATTTTTGGTTAATTCCATATCCAAGTCAGACGCTACTTTTAAGCTCATTGTCTCAACTTATCTCAACTTAAGCTCTAAAAAAACTCCTCTAAAACCAGGATCCAGACCAGCCTGAACAGAGTAGGAAACCAATTAAGACAGGGTTCTGATGTATAAACCTTGCATGTGCACATATTTACTCGTGGTGGGTCTGGTGGCGGATTCTTCTGCTGAATCTGAGGCCAGAAGGCTAGGGAAGAAGAGCATCCAGGAAGTGAGAGCTTACTGGCCAACCTGGGAGAAAAGGCGCAATGGATCAGCTTGGAGAAGTGCGCAAGGTGCAAGTGGAATACCCGGTCGGCTGTTCCGTATTACCGAGTTCTACCGGCTCGGACCTGATAAAACACGGAACGAGACCAACTCAACCCTGAGGTTGTAGAACCTAGCAAAGGTGTTGGGTGTTGCCCAGCCCGCCACTCTGCAGATGTCTGCTAAGGAGGTGCCGTGGGCCAGTGCCCACGAGGATGCCTCTTTTACCAGAAAACAAACTTCTCATAGAGTGTGCTCGAACCCGCAAGGGGGGGGGCACGACCTGGGTGTGATAGGCTAGGAAAATAGCGTCAACAACCCAATGAGCTAACCTCTGTTTGGAGACGGCGTTCCCTTTCCGCCGTCTCATTTCAGAGTCTTCCTCAATCCCGTGGGAAGGAGCGATGCATGGGTGTTCGTTTTGAGAAATGAAAGCCCTGACCGCAACGTTGCCATGGTCATGTTCTCGCATTAAGAACATGAACCATCGACAAATGCTGCCTCGGTGTGATCACTACCCTGGCACACGAGGCAGCATCTATGACCGTCTGATCTGGAGAGATGCCGGCCACATCCAGGAACTACACAGCGGCGAAAGGGCATCTTTACAAAGATGCATCCTGAAAAGGATGTTCAGCGCCCACTTGTGTATGTTGCTCTTTTACCAGAAAACAAACCTCTTTCAGAGAAATTGAGCTCTTTTAGGAGAGAAGCGCTGTTGAAGCGCCCAGGGGCAGAGTCTGCACAGCGTACAGAGAGGAGAAAACCACTGGAATGCGCCATTAGATCCAACAGAAGCTCTTTTGCAGAGGTGGGTGAAGCAGTCGTGACAAAATATTACAAATTTCTTTTAAACAAAAGCATATATTTACATGCGACATGTAGGCTTCAGTATGTATATTTTCTATAGTTTCTCATACCAATAAAGGGTACTATAACTGTCTGGATGGCAATTTGCATATGGTAATTAAATGCAGATGAGCTTAGGCATAGTAAAAAAAGGCATTGTAAGCTCCATATATGGTTATTTTGAGAAAGAGACGGTGGGGATTAAATCATGAGCATGTACGCACAATATTCCACTAACTGGGATATACACTCACCTAAAGGATTATTAGGAACACCATACTAATATTGTGTTTGACCACCTTTCGCCTTCAGAACTGCCTTAATTCTACGTGGCATTGATTCAACAAGGTGCTGAAAGCATTCTTTAGAAATGTTGGCCCATATTGATAGGATAGCATCTTGCAGTTGATGGAGATTTGTGGGATGCACATCCAGGGCACGAAGCTCCCGTTCCCCACATCCCAAAGATGCTCTATTGGGTTGAGATCTGGTGACTGTGGGGGCCATTTTAGTACAGTGAACTCATTGTCATGTTCAAGAAACCAATTTGAAATGATTTGAGCTTTGTGACATGGTGCATTATACTGCTGGAAGTAGCCATCAGAGGATGGGTACATGGTGGCCATAAAAGGATGGACATGGTCAGAAACAATGCTCAGGTAGGCCGTGGCATTTAAACGATGCCCAATTGGCACTAAGGGGCCTAAAGTGTGCCAAGAAAACATCCCCCACACCATTACACCACCACCACCAGCCTGCCCAGTGGTAACAAGGCATGATGGATCCATGTTCTCATTCTGTTTACACCAAATTCTGACTCTACCATCTGAATGTCTCAACAGAAATCGAGACTCATCAGACCAGGCAACATTTTTCCAGTCTTCAACTGTCCAATTTTGGTGAGCTCTTGCAAATTGTAGCCTCTTTTTCCTATTTGTAGTGGAGATGAGTGGTACCCAGTGGGGTCTTCTGCTGTTGTAGCCCATCCGCCTCAAAGTTGTGCGTGTTGTGGCTTCACAAATGCTTTGCTGCATACCTCGATTGTAACGAGTGGTTATTTCAGGCAAAGTTGCTCTTCTATCAGCTTGAATCAGTCGGCCCATTCTCCTCTGACCTCTAGCATCAACAAGGCATTTTCGCCTACAGGAATGCCGCATACTGGATGTTTTTCCCTTTTCACACAATTCTTTGTAAACCCTAGAAATGGTTGTGCGTGAAAATCCCAGTAACTGAGCAGATTGTGAAATACTCAGACCAGCCCATCTGGCACCATCAACCATGCCACACTCAAAATTGCTTAAGTTCAGGAGATTGTCTTGACCAGGACCACACCCCTAAATGCATTGAAGCAACTGCCATGTGATTGGTTGATTAGATAATTGCATTAATGAGAAATTGAACAGGTGTTCCTAATAATCCTTTAGGTGAGTGTATAAAGTAAATAATTGCAGGTGCTGGCATACATTTGGTTTTATACATCTGAAAACTCACACTTTTAAGATGCAATCTAAGCCATGTTTTTTAAGGCCCCAGAAAACCTGCTGGTTTAAGCTGTTTTTTGTTTTATGTTATTTGGCCACCAGGAAGTCAAGTTAGCTAGCAATGAACTTTTAATAAAGCGATTAGGTATGTTATTTACACTCAGCCACAACTTTTGGCTAATTAACAAAATTCATTAGTAAAAAAATTGTGTTCTGAGCTCAAATGAGAAAATCACTGTGAACTGCGATACAAAAAAAAGCAGGCATATTGGCTTACAAGTGCCAAAAGTTTGCTAGTTAGCTAGCAATAAGCTTTTAAGAAAGCAATTTGGCAGGATATTTGGCTAAATGCCTAAATTATCATTAGTAAAGTGTTGTGTTCTGCACTTACATGAGGGAGAATCACAGTAAACTGCGAGGTAAAAAAGTAGGCATACTGGCTTACAAGTGCCGAAAGTTAGCTAATTAACTAGCAATGAGCTTTTAAGAAAACGATTAGGCATGTTATTTACACTCAGCCACAACTTTTGGCAAATTGCCTAAATTATCATTACTTAAGTGTTGCATTCTGCCCTCAAACAAGTTGAAATCACAGTAAACCGCAAGGTAGAACAGTGTGTGCACATGGACACGTGTGTAGCATGTATATGATGCATTCTTCCAGACACACTGCTAGTTCCTCTGGTGAGCTCAGCAATGGTGTGAAGAGTGGCTAATTACTCAAAAAGCCAGAAGACTGGCAGTGACCCACACTCTGATATCTGCTCATTTTAACACACCCAACTGGCGGATCGCAGACCAGCTAGGGATTTTAGGCGCTAAGAATCATAATGACCGTTTCTGCCAGTTATGTCCTGTTTTTTTATATTCCTTTGTAACCAAGACAATGGCTCATCAAGGCAAGTAAGTCTCGGCTTTGTGTAAATGAATTGGCTTGGACGCTGCCGCCACCTGCTTTTCAGTGTGTTTGTAAAGCTCTGCTATGTGGACTGAATGTTGACAGGCCTTTTAATCCGATTCTGTTGGAATTATTTTCAGTCCAAGGACAGGCCTTTTTAATCATTATTTTGTTTTTGTTGTTCGTCTCAGACAGATAACATACTGACCCAAATTTGAATTATAGCAGCAAGAGGCATGTGGGAGTTTTGTGATCTAAGCACTCAATAAATGTGAATACAATGTTTTATTAGCATTTGCATCAGTGTTAAATTTAATTTGATAGCATAGAGGTGACAGAAAATTATATGAAGAGGGGGTCGGGAAATGACAGGAGCTGGACACAAACTTATGTCACCTGAACAAATGTGTACTACTTTTGGTCAGAGAAAGTGTACTACTGCCAGGCATAAGTGGGCCAACACTTATTAAGGCTTCCCTTTCAATAAATGGGCCTACTTTGGCAATACCATGGTACAATAATGGTGCCCAATGGAAATACTTTGATATATACTATAATACTGAATGTTTACCATCATATAGCAAGGCATTTACATGGTCGTCCAAAGTACTTCAAATAATACAATGGTATAACCATGGTACATCTGTAAAAAACCATAGTAGTTTCATTGCTACTTTTTTGTAAGTGCTCAGTTTTAAAGGAATACTCCTGGTTTAACAAAAGTTCCCCTTCTGTCACTCACTCAACATTGTGTCGAATGTAGTGACACAAGGGGTTTTTCTTGAGAGCCTCGCGTACCTCTGAACTTGAGAAAAGGCCAATGATGAATTGGCAGACAGAATTTGCAAGTCCTGCCCCCGAACATACGGGTATAAAGGGAAGGGGGTGTGCATCTGTCAGTCAGATTGTTTTCTTCGGAGCCGAGCGGTCGTGCAGCAGCAAGCGGATTCTCACTACTGTTCCACTCACCTCTATCAGAGCATTGCTGTTGGATCTACAGCGCATTACCAGTGGCTTTCTTCCTCTCTGTGCGCTGTGCAGTCCACGCCCCTAGGCACTTTGACAGCGCTTCTGTAAAAGAGTGTATACCTCTAAAAGAGAAGTATCTTTCCTCTCTAAAAGAGAGCATTTTAATTCACAAAAGAGCAATACACAGCAGGCGTTGAACGTCCTTTCCGCCTCTGTGTAGTTCCTGGATGCAGCTGTTTTCTCTCCACTCCTGATGGTCATAAGTGCTGCCTCACTTGTCTGGACTGCGATCACATGGAGGCAGCATTTATGAATGGTTTACATTCTCAATTGTACTTCTGGGAGGGGGGGAGCATGGCTAAGAGTGGCGCCCTGACCCGAGGAACCAGTCGACCTAGCCGTGAGGGGGGGGGACAGAAGTTTCCAGTCCAGCCTCACGCTCACGCCGGTCTGGGAAAGCATAGCGGACATCCCGGTGTCAGCCTCAGACTGGGCGAGCAGACCCACATTTTACTACCCAGAACCGACCTCCTCGCTTGTCTGCTCCCACTACCCTTGATGGTCCTCCAGGTGGATAGGGCGGTCGCATTCCACCTGTGCCCCGAGAACGCCACCACCTGGCGGTATCATCTGGTACTCCCCTCCAAGGCCTGTAGGATGATGTTGTCACTGACTTCGAAAGCCTGCAGCGCCACTGGACAGTCCGCCTCTGCCCTGCATGCCATGGCTCTCCTGCAAGTCCACCAACCATTTAAAGATCTGCACTTGGGTAGGCCTGACCCCGACATGCTATAGAAAATGCGCTCTGCCACTGACCTCGCTCTCAGAGCCAGGAAAGTCACCTTTGTCTGAACATGGTTGAGATGCGCGATGTTGACAAGGCTCGCTTTCTCAAGGCCCCCGTCTCCCAGCTTGGCCTCTTCGGCGAAGCTTGGACTTCGCCATGCAGTCTTTGGTGGTAAGGAGACAGACAGAAGCGATCTTGCACATCATGCTGCGGCGCCGCCCCAGCACGGTCCCTGCCCTATCTGCCCGCCGAGGTTGTCCACCTGCATCCAAGCAACCGGCAGCTCCTCCTCAACCCAGGCCCAGCGCCCCGTCTCCAGGACTTCCTCTAGGACCCGGAAAGCTCCTAAGCACTGAGACAGAAGACCCAGGGAGATAGACGTTCGCTCCAGAGCTGGTACCAAGACCACTCCATCCCCTGGTTGCGGGCCGGCAGGAAAATCCATGTTTTCCCTCATTGTTAATAAAAGAGCGATTTCCTCACTTTCTGGGTCATTTAGGGTCATTGCACCCCGGCACCAAAAACCACAATCCCGCCTCCTCCTCAGTCTCTTACCTGCCCCCTGCTTTGGTAAGTGCTTTGAATCTTTTCTCAGCACCCAAGCCTCGGGACGTGCTTTTGCCTCCCAACGCGTTATTACCTGCTCCCCCCGCTTCGAAGCCTCACCCGGCGTGCTGGTTGACCAGGACCATCTGACTCAGCTACGAGATTCAATTCTACAGGCTGCCGCCTCGTTTCAGCAGTATTCGCTCAACTTTGATGCATGGTGAAAACACCAGCACAACTCTGCTACTCAAGGACACTATAGAGCCTGTCCCTCCAGCCGAGTTGAAGATGGCTCTCTACAGCATGTACACATGTTTACAATAGCCTCTTCCATCAGCAGTGAAGGATTCACATGTGATAAATGTAAGGAATTAGTCTGGCTGACAGAGGAGTTAAATGAGTTAGACACACATCCGAACGCTAGTGGAGGTCAGTGAGAAAATGAAGCCGGTAGATACTGTTTCGGATGCATGCAGTACAGAGAGCAACGCACACATTATGGTTCCAGCTGTAGAGCCCCCGCCGGAGGGTGTTTTGGTGACGTCTCTGTGGCTTACTCTCTCAGCAAAACGACACGACTCTCCCATTCCTGTTAGGTTTTCCAATCGATTCTCCCCACACAGTGTTGCACCCACAGAGAATTATGTTGAAAGAGCCCTTGTTATTGGTGACTCTTTTGAAAGGAACGTAGAAATAGAGATTACAATCACTATTGTTAAATGCATTTCATGTGCCAGAGCATCTGACATCAGATCATATTTACAAGCACTGGCTAATGCTAAACATAGATTTTCTAAAATTAGTTTTCATGTCAGCACTAATGATATCTGGCTTCACCAGTCGGAAAATCAATAGAGATAATGTTATAGAGGTGTGTGAATATGCAAAAACAATGTCAGACACTGTATGTTGTATGTATATGCTGTGGCCCCCTCCCTGCTCATCGTGGTGAGGAGGTTTATAGTAGATTAGTGTCACTGAATGGCTGGATGTCTGAGTGGTTTCTGGAGAATAGAATAGGATTTATAGACAATTGGAAGAGTTTTTGGGGTAGACCTAACCTGCTAAAGAGAGACAGACTCATCCCTCCAGGGAAGGTGCCACTCTCCTCTTTAGTAATTTCGCTCATAGTCTCAATAATGATAGTATTTGACTAACTTGGGCCCAGGTCATGAATCGGACAATCAGGTTAATTCGAACATATGCTAGCTGCCTTGAGACGTCACACAGGTCACATAAATTACAACACACAGAGACTATGTCTGTTCCCCGAACTACCAAACACAAAACCCTCACTAAATTATTCATAAAAAATGTGGTCAAGATCAAACTTGGACAAAACAAACAAATTAAATGTAAACATCATATAAAGATAGGGCTAATAAACATTAGATCTCTTTCTACCAAAGTACTAATTGTAAATGAAATTATTTCAGATCATAATTTGGATGTGCTCTGTAGTGCCACCAAGGCTGAAACCTGGCTTAAACCAGATGGATATATTATTTTAAATGAATCTATCCCTAACTTTGGAAGAGTCTCCCTAACACTGTTCGAGATGCAGACACACTCACTCAGTTTAAGTCTAGACTAAAGACACATATATTTAGCCAGACATACACCTAATTTTTCCTTCAACTCACAATTAGGCTGCTTTAGTTAGGTCTGCCGGAACCAGAAACCATGATCGTGATCTATAGCTCTGCAATACATTGAATTACACAAAAATTAGCCATCTATGCTAATATTTTTGTATATGTTTCCCTTCTCAACCTTGGGGCTTCTATCCTGAGGTCACATAACAGGCTGGATCCAGCTCCATTCCTGCTTTGTGCTGGACTCCACTGCTTCGTGTGATGATGACTAATAGCCAAATAGTTTGGTGAAAGCCAAACATCACTTCAGTCTATTATGATGGACTTCAGAGGATGAACTGATGCCAACTCCAACCATAAGACATGGGATACTTCATACTCACTGAAATTACCGGCCAGAATGAACTGCGATGCAGCTCACTGATCTCTGCCTGTTCAATTCACAATCGTATTTTATCAAACTACACAATGATGACTATAAGACATTAAAGATATTACAGTTTTATCTTCTGTTAATGCCTGATCTTCTGTAAAGCTGCTTTGAAAAGATTTGTGTTGCGAAAGGTGCTATACAAATAAAAATTATTTGACTTTGTTTTTTCATAGGGATATGGATATGATTTTCTGGATAGTTCTGCACACCTTGCTTTGTCAGCTGCACTGTTACTGTAGCCAACAGCCAGAAGATCAGTGTCCTCCAGTACACAGGAGGGAAATGGAGAGGGGGAGAGAGCTATTCATAGCGCCCACACCAGAGTACCAAGAGACAGAGGGTGCCAGGAGCTGTGCTGAGATCAGCTTGAAAGCAGCCAAAATGATGCCATAGTGCAGGTGCAGCAGCTGTCCTGCTGCATTGAGAACAGATGTACCATGCATAGAATAAGTCTTGCGTATCTGAATCCATAGCTGGGCTTTAGGCAAGTCTTTGTGGACTTGCCCTTTCTGAAGTGTTCAAATCCTTTAAGATTCAAAGAGACACTGCGTAATCCCAGGTTTTGAGAGAAAAGTAAACAAGTTCAGAAGACCCAAACAACCCCCGTGGACTGCCAACAGTCCGTTTACCAACCTGATTTGCAGCTGCAAAATGCACACGAAAGAAAAACAACTTCTCAATACAGTAAGCTCCAAATTCATTGGCTGGTTTTAAGCAACTGCCTTGAGTAAGGGCACAGTGTTTGGGTATTTCTTCAACTTCAGGCAATTTCATGTCCCAGGAGTTGACTAAAACATTATTATATAACAGATATATATATATATATATATATTACACATACATATGTGGCTTGGCCAAAGTAACAATGAAGAGCATGCTTGAGATGAAATATGAGACAAGGGATGTTTGCAGAAACCAAAGAAAATTAATGGTAAATATAATTTTTATTTGTATTGGGCACCAATCGATTTGCCAAATTATGTAGAAATTTTGAAAATATTGTTTAATTGTTTGTATTTATGATACAAAAAATTTAATCTATTAAATAATCCTTAGCAAGACAAAGGAGTTGGCTATATTTCAAAAACATTAAAAATCCCATTTCCATCACCGTCATTTCCACCAAGGAATTCTATTAAACACAATACAGAATTTGAGATGTGATACATTTACAATAATGCAAACGTGAAAACGCTGATAAGATCCGCTATTTTATGCATCTGAAAGGCACAATCCTCTTTAGATTATATAAGTATATCAGCTTGGACAATTTTTGTGTGTGCTATCAAATTTGCATGTGTTTTATACATGCAAACCACTAGTACATAAGGCACTCTCTACATATTTTTCCATTCATTTTCTGAACAATTGTTGGCAGAAACCATCATTTAAATGAGTTTGTATTGTGGTATAATCCATCTCAGATAACCCCACCGCTAAACTCCATGTAAAAACAATCTAAACTCTGATGGATCACTTGTCTTTACATGTCAGTCAGACAGCTCTCTCTGTCTATGTGGGCAGTTTTTGGCCAGAATAAGATCAATCTTGGTCGCCAAAGGTCCAAGATGACCATATGGACCAACATTGCACCCTACAGATCCAGAACCGATGGTTGCCTTGGTGCAGCAGAGTCTCCCGAGATGCCACATACACTCAGCTATCAAGGTCTTCTGTACACAATATCAAGGAGACCATCAGTCATAGTATTGTTGCCAAGAATGTAAAAGAAAAATGCATTTAAAAAAAAAAAAAAAAAGTTGGATAGAAAACCTTTTCCAGAGGGGCACAGTAAGTCAATACTTTGAATTCTCAGACATTAAGTGTAGGAGTTTCTTTTTAACAAGCTGAATCCAAAGAAATTCAGAGAGTCATGCAGTTTAAGTACAACCCTCAGGAACAAAGAATGGGGGCTGAGGGCAATTAGCAAATCGATAGCTCTATAACAGAAGCAGTTCCAGCTCAGTCCAGTCATCATTGTTACAAGTTTTTTGACCCTCACATATTTATTCTGGACTATGCTAATTAAAACCAGGGGTGTGAAGAGTCCTGAAAAATAATACTCAAGTACAAAAATTGTAGTGTGAGTACTGAGTAGAGTAAAAGTACCTGTCCTAAAAACTACTCAAGTTAGAGTAAAAGTGTAGGTCATTTAAAAGTGCTCATGAGTAGTGAGTATTGAGTACTGAGTTGCGAAAGCTATTCCCCATTATAATAAAAACTGCATGCTGCAATTTAAAAATGTTCCACACATACCGTAATTTACATTCCTTTTTATGGCTGTTTGCCAGAAAGAATAAAAAATATTGGTATTTTATAGGTGTTTGTGATTGACAACTTGTAAAATACATCACTTATCTATGATACTGTAAACACAACATGAATCTGATTTAAAAAATTAAAATAAAAGGGCGACATGATTACAGAAATGAAAAGTTGAAAACTTTATTTTCAATATCATATATATCAGGTTTGAAACAATTACATTAAAATCAGTTCATGTGTAGCGTCTAAATTTCCCTTAATGCTGACAGAGAGAGTTAGGCTACTGTTGCACATGATATATGTTCAAAACAATGCAAGGTATGCAAAACAATAGAAAATAATTATGAAAACCGACTTAAAAAAGCAGGGTCACTTAGTGCATTATGTCCCACACAATAGAGGGGGTAGAGCAGTGGTTTGCCACAGGGGCCACATCGGGCTTTAAAGTAATAATTCACACAAAAATGGAAATTCTCTCATCATTTACTCAACCTCATGCCATCACGGATGTGTATGACTTTCTTTCTTCAGCAGAACATAAATTACGATTTTTAGAAGAATATCTCAGCTCTTTTGGTCCATACAATGCCCAAAGGTGTTTTTCATTTCCACATTGTCCTCCTTCTGAGATACAATGTTCCACATTGATTTAGTTCTTGTGTCTGTTAAGCCCAGAAATAGTTGTGTTCTCATTCTAATGCATGATGCACAATTTTATGAAGTTTGTGACTGGTGAAATGTTCTGCTGAAGAATTGCTCTGCAAATGTTGATACTTTTCTATCTTTATAAAGGCTAAGCATAATTATAAAATATTTTATAATCTCTACTTTCCTGGTAATTTATTATACAAATTAACACACTCTCTCCATCAGGGGTCTGTATTATAAAAAATCAAAATTAACACTTTTATTCAAAAATAGTATTATGTTTTATTCTATTACATGAATACTTTTAAAACTACTCAAGTTATTCAGCCAAAAGTAGTGAGTGTTTTTCTCGTTTCCTTGTTATTGTTGTTTGATTTATCGACTTTATATGTCCTAGCCTACTAGACAGTGCTCAATTCAGTTAAATATTCACTTCAAGTCTGACATTTTGATGCAAATACACTTTTTGCCCCACTGTTTACATTCACTTTAGACCAAACCGACTGCGTTTACATTAATGCATCACCAAGATGGGCATTGGCGGATTTATAAAGTATATTTGAGTACCCGCATTAGTACACAAACATTAGCTGCCAGTCAATCAAACTGCACGCAGCTACAGACGCCAGGAAATAAAAAGTTTATCAGAGGTGCTCTTGTTATTACGATCAATGTAATGAACATCCCTGTTCTAGATATAGAACATAGGCTAAGAAAATTATCATCGATATCGAGGCTGTTTTTTCCCGATTAACCTCTAGATCATTTTATTGCCCAGCCCTATTGATAACAATTCCTTAATCTCACACATCAACCCAATAATCTCAGTGATAGATACAGGCTACATTATAGACACGCAGAAATATGAAATTTACCTCGATATGTTTCTTAAAATTAGAGGCAGGTTTAATGGTGATATCTGGCTTGAGCAAGTTAAACTCACATGACACGATCAAGGAATTGGCCTTTTTCATGGCAAAAATCCCTTTCCGGTGCAGCTGTGATGTTAAGGCGTTGAAATAACAGTTGGCACCAAATCTTCAGCTGCCATTCAAGTTTTTTAAGTGTGATTTGATTTGACAGGAGTGTCGAGACTCTCTCTAGCCAGTCATGTTGATGGATAAAAATAAAATCAGGACAGGGAAGTAGCGAACACAGACGGTGGGAAAATAGTGCATTAAAAGTACAGTTACAGCACTTAAAATGTACTCAAGTAGAAGTAAAAGTATAAAATGTTTAAACTACTTAAATACAATTTCTGGGAAAAACTACTTTTTTACAGTAATAATAGTATTTGTAATTTGTTACTTTACACCCCTGATTAAAACTAAAATGCTATTTTCTAAAAAAATAAAAATAAAAAAAAACATTTCAAAAGAGTATCATTAATTCTTTATTTTTGTCTTGCATATGAAAAGACAATAAAAATATCCCAAAAATAAGTGATTGGAACTTGTTTGAGATGGTTGTAGAAACCATAGCAAGGGTATTATATAATGCTGAAGACATTTTATACTCTTAGTGGCATCAATTCTACACAATTTTATTTAATGGGTCAGATATATATTTTAATTGAAAAGTTGGCCAAGATAACAAGTTAAGAATAAGCCAGATCCTGTAGCTTGTTGGGATTGTACCAATTGTATTTATTTTTTTCAGAGAGATCTGCTGAAAGTTACAGCAGCAATTGCTTCTCATGGTTGATCGTTTTATTTGCTAAAAACAATTTACAACTCTAAACTGTGTGAAAATTACAGCATTAGTTTCATAATTACAATTCATGAAGGTGCAACATTTTGCATAGTTGGGACTGACATTCTTAAAAAACTATATAACTATACTAAACACAATATACAGATTGAGTCAGCATGTATTAGATATAAGTAAACAAACATTTTATTATAAATCTGAATTCTAAGTTGATTTGAAGAGGAAGAAGAAAAGGATTAGTATCCACTACTGACACCATAAGCAATAGTAACATTTGTCTCCATAATAAAGGTTTAAACTTTTTAGCTGGATGCTGTAATAATTTTTTTTTTAATTCTGTTATAATTTTCACACCCTCATGTCATTCCAAACCACTATGCTGTTATTTTTTCAATGGAAAACAAAGATAAATTTTAAATATGTTTACTATTATATTCAAAGGTGCACTATTTAACTGGCTCTTGCTCGTCCCAGTAGTACTTGTTATTTTAGACTCCATATTGACATCCATTGTCCTGGATACTGGAAGTTTGTTCACAAAGTGCTGTCGCTGCTGAACACCACCTTATTTTCGCGCTTGAGTTTAAATGCACCGTTTATCTGTGATCCACGCAGTGAGGGCTGCAGGTAGTAGCAGTTTGTTTCATGACTCCACAGGGGCCTCTTGTTTGAACATTTTTTCTTTCCACTTGCTCTCATTCTGTTCTGACTGTCTGGTGGATCACAGTCCTGTTGATCAATACCATCCCATACGATTACTCTGCACTGTACTGTTGACTTGGGCTCCGCTGTTGTTTGTAGTAAGTATACAGTGTTTGTCGTTTTGTTGTTTGGTAAAATAAGGATAAATATTGGAGATGCCTTTGGAAGATGGAGTCAGCTTAAAGCCCAGAAATACTTTAAAACGAATGCTGAGTTGGCTAATTTGCATGTCAATATTCTGGTAACCCGCATGAGCTTCGAGTCTGAGGTGGAGCAGACAGCTCTCCAATATTTTGAATTTGGACTGCAATACCCATTTCAAATGCTTGATGTCAATCTTACATATTAGCACCTTTAAGTAAATTTAATATCAATAACTATAATGTGTTTACTTAAGTATGACAACTGGATTCTTTATACAACACTGCTTCTATGTAAGCTAATTTGTTTTAGTAACCTGTAGTTGTCGACCGATATGTTTTTTTTTTTTTTTTTAATGGCCGATATCCAGAGAGCAGGGTGGCCGAAACAATGACGATTTATCACACAATTTAATATAGTAAATAACAAACATAAATTGCAAAAAAAAATAAAAAATACTTATTTGCTCAATTTTACACAAAACTTGTGTAATCATCTAAAAAAATGATATCGTATTTTAATTGGTAGATAGCAGTTTATTCAGGTTACTGTTTATTCATCAAATTATCGTAATTTATTTGTGCATTAAGAAATTGTTAATATACTGTATTAGGAAGAAGGAAATAACAATACACACAGTAGTCCACAATCCATGGATGGCATGTGTATGTTAGCAATCGCATTTTCTCAAGAAATACAGAATAAAACCAATTGTACATACAGTGCATAGTGAATAAGACATGTACTTACAGCACACATGAAGCGCTTTTACCTTGAAGTTGCACTCAATCGCCTGACAGTTTAAACAGCCTGGATCGCCTGCTTCAAATGTAATGGACTGACCGTTGTGATTTGTGAATCAGAGGAACTTTTGATCCTGATCCTGAAGTTTTTGATTCTAGCTGATATAATACATACTTCAGAGGAAGATTTTAGATGAGCGCTCGACGAGAAGAAAACACTGGATTTTCGTGAGGTTCGTGAGTTACATCTGATTATATGAGATATCTGCATATTTGCAAATGTTATATAAGTTTTATTGATATTTGCCTTTTATCATTAGAAATGAAAGATACAAATTACAAGGAACTGTTTAGGAGTGACTGTTAGAATACATGATTTAGGAGGTAAATAAATGAGCGCTCCAAAGGATGCTGGATCTGCTGAAGTTGTGTGAGGTTGGTTTATTACACCTGTTTAAACGAGATATGCACATATTTGTAGATAGAATATAATATTATTTTTTGTTGGTTTTTGCCTTTTAATCATTAGTTAAGACAGTTAAAAGTTACAGGGAACTGTTGAGGTGAGAGAGGGAGAATGAAACAGGCAAGCACTTTAACATTATGAGCTCGAACGCATCTGTCGCGATACTCGTATGTGGACTGTTTAAATGAAACTGTGTTGCACACTGGTCTATTATTGTAGTAACACAATAGCATGTAACAACAAAACAAACTATGACTGGATGTTTACATGTCTCAGTCACTTCATGTGCATGCAGGCGATTTTTGGCACCCTCAAGAAACAAATCAGCCAAACTGAAAAACGTATCAGCCAATGTCGATAATTAAAAAAAGTCAGAATATTGTCTGATTTATCAGCCGTGGCGATATATCGGTCAACCACTAGTAACCTGTATTGTAACAAATTTCTTTTTTTTTTTTTAAAGTAGTTTGACTTTACATTAACTGCTTTGAATTATGAGCAGCTTGCTTGGAAAGTAGCAGCTTCAAAGTAACTTCCCTAATAATGGTGACCACGACTGTCAAGCTCCAAAATAATAAAAAAACTAAATAAATAAAAACAGCATATAAAGAAAGCATGTAACATACGTCTTCTGAAGTCACACAATAGCTTTGTTTGAGTTAGTTATTCATAAAAAAATCTTTATTTCTTTAGTCCTTTTGGAGCTTGACAGATATACTCACTATTTTGTATGGACAAGAGCCGTTTAAACATTTTTCAAAATTCCTCCTCTTGTGTTCTTTGAATAGAAAACTACAGCAAACGAGTTCGGAATGGCATGAGGTCGAGTAAATAATAGTAGAAATGTCATTTTTGGCTTAACTGTTCCTTCAAAATAGTGAGTAAAGTAAAAATATTGTTAGTTTAATGGGTGATTCAAGCGGATTGGAGAAAGGTGTCTGTTAAATGACAACTTATCTACTTTCACTTTGTATTATTCCCAAACAAGCAAAAATACGTCACACTTTTTATTTTATTTTTAAAAATGTACAATGGCATATCCAGACAAAGAGGTACCAGTGAGTAAAAGCGAGTCATTGTGCCAGCGAGCTCTGTCTGTACAATAAATCTCTCTAAAGCTTTTAAGTCTCTTAGTCTATGTCTCCCAGTTCTCCTCCTTTTCTATCGTAAGTTTACCTTAAACTGCACTAAAGGGGAAGCAGCTCTTGAAATTGATGAATTGGCTTCCTATTGTCCTCCCTGATGGCTCACTTTTGTTGAGTCTATTCTTTTGTCTGAGTCTATCAGCTGCTCTGCTCTGTCTGAAATAGAGTCTCTTGTGCTCAGTGTGGTTTCTGAAGCTCGGCCAGTGCTGATGGCAGGGGCCTGTGGTCCGTACGTATAGCTCTCACGACTGGCTGGTTGGGCTGACAGGTCCCCGTGTCTCTGTGGACAGGTTCAGGACTGACACCTCATCTATCTTTGTCCCTGAGGGGGGCTTTTGCTCCTTGCTTTAATGACAGGCAAGAGATCTGTATGTTTGTGAGTGTATAGAGGGGGTTCTCATCTGTAGCACCATAGGCTCTGTCAGAGCACAGTTACCTCCCATGAGTCTCTCTGTTTAAGGTGACTGCAGAGATCAGGGATAATCTCAGGTGATGCTGTTGTTTTCTGCGTGGCGTTTGGGTGAAATGATGTCTGATACACAACGTTAACACCATAGACTTCATCTAACACAAATATGCTGAACAAATCCCTCATTAAAAATGGCACTGGTGCCCGTGTGACAGTTTTCCCAAGAAGGACACGTGAAGCAGGGCACTTGAAATTAGACACCGGTGTTAGACATAATTTAGCGCAGGTGTAAGCGCCCTTACAGCTTTTCTCTCCCGGACGGGCGCTTGACCACGCCCCCGCTGCCACACACGGCTTGTAATAAAACATTTGCAGTAAACAGTAGCCTACCAAGAAAGTCACTGGTCACTATCTTCCTCGTCCTGTGCACTGAAACCACTGAAGTCATCTCCTTCGGTGTCGGAGTTGAATAGCCTCAGCTTTAGTTTAGAGTCAATTCCTCACGCTGCTGTTTCCAACGTCTTATCAACGACTCATTAAGACCAAGCTCCTGTGCAGCAGCTCTATTTCCTTCTCCAACAGCCAGATCAATCGCCTTCAACTTGAAAGCAGCATCATATGCGTTTCTCCATGTCTTTGCCATGGTGAGGGTGACAAAATTACTACCGTAATCAGAATGATGGGAAGTTTGAGTGCGCTCGATTTAATCTAAACAGTAAACAAAAAAAGTTGTTTGACCTTAACCCGTTCGGCAATTTCATTGGTCTAATGAAAGCTTCACGCCGCCAAAAAACTGAGCACGTCACAGAATGTTTTTTTTTTTTTTTTTTAATAAAATTTGAAAGCGGGAAAAATCCATATATTAGCCGCGTCATTTTATAAGCCGCGAGGTTCAAAGCGTGGGAAAAAAGTTGCGGCTTATAGTCCGGAAATTACGGTAGTTAGTTTGTAACTCAATTCTTAATTCAGTTGCACAACCGGTTTTTAAGGCAAGACTTTACTAGTAGGTCATAAGGTCTCCGTAAAATAAAGCGTAGTCGCATAATATGACGTTATCCAATAAACAGCCTTCAAATTTGGACACAGAAGTGTTAAAAAGCCCTGAACTTCCATTTTATCTTGTTACGGTTGATGTTTAAACCTTGTTTGCTCACGTAACGATCAGCTGTAATAAATGATATCCCCATTAAAATAAAATGTAATAAAAGTAGATTTGATAAATAGTATATTTGCCATGTGTAAATAACCATATATAGGAACTGTATCTAAAATAAATAAGGCATGATAAATAAATACTAATACAACAGTCTGGAAAAATAGACATTTATTAATTTTAATATCCTAGATATATTTTGAACGTGTTGAAACTTGACACTGGGCGACTCATCCTGAAAACTGCACCTAGATCGGTTTCATGCTGAAGAACCACTTAAAAGTTTATTTCTCTCTCTCGTAAATGTTAACGAGTGTAAATATCAACATTATACTGTATGTCGAAATGATTGATGACTATCACGCAAAACATGAGCTCATTGATGTCAAAAAATATCAGTCAGCTTTTTTATTCCAACCATTACTCCCGGTTGGAGTCTTCCATAAATATTTAGATTATATGTAGGGTTACGTCCTACCTAATTTTAATGACTTATTTTATCTCGACAAGTTTATATGATGCTGTGTAAACGTCGCCGATTCTGTATTAATTAAACTGATTTGGGTTTTAGAAAAGTTCCGAAATGTATATTTATGCAAAACCATTAATGAGAATATTTCAACTGTATGATAACCGTCCGTTTTAAAACCCTAAAACAGACAATTAATCCTCATAACCACATTTATTTGTTTGACAATTAATCATCAGCCAAATTTCAAAATCGTGACAGCCCTAGAACCATGACATCATCTGAATTCCACAATCCTCTGTGCATAACTGAAACTGTAAACTTCACTCTCTAGTCTTAAACATATTTAATTTTAACATGTTCAACCTGAAATAGAGCTGTTAATGAGAATGTCATAATTATCACCTCCGCTGGTTTTGAATTGGAGAGGTGACATGTACTGTAGCCTGGGCAACGTGGCTGTGGGGGTGGAGCCTCAGAGAAGGGTTGCATGTATGTTGTTTGCATGAGTGTGTGAGTATGTGCCCAAAAGGATGTGTGTGTCTCATTAAAAACATCTCTCTTTTGGCCGGCAGTGGACGCTGTCAGCTGCGCTCTCTCTCTGTATGCAAAAAAGCCTAATTAGTCTGCATATCTCCAGAGTTTTTAAATGACAGCATTTCGAAAAGGCAAATTTCTACTCGCACCATGACAAAAATCACCTGGTTCTCCTGGGGAACATTATTCTGGGATTTTTCATATCCATATCCTTTTCATGTCAGCTGTGTACTGTACAAACATCACGCAAATAGTACATCACAGAGGTGGCAATAAATCAATCTAAACAGGGTGAAGTGAGCTGTCAATCATTTTGATTTATGAGCGGCATGTTTCTAAATGTGTGTGATTGAAATTGTGCAGTCAGCATGTTACGACGCAACGCCACAGCTATCTTGGAGTGATTGAGACTATGGGTAACTCGAAATGGGAATATTTCCTGAGGCGGGCTTACTGACAAACCCTTCAGAGAGTCTTGCATAGGTTTGACGCGTTTCATCTACAGTAGATCGTTTTAGATAGACTTATAAACATTTTAAAGGAATTGTACACCCAAAAAAGAAAAGTAATGACTTACGGTCTTCCATGGAATACAGAAGGATAAGGAGTTGTTTTCATTCAATGCAAGTGAATGGAGGGAAAGGAAGCGAAAAAACAACAAAAAAGCATGACTTTCCTTTCATCCATACCAGTCTTTTTTCATGCAGTTACAACAAATGGGGATGGATGCTGTCAAGCTCAAAAAAACAAGGACCAAGGTCTAAACTGAAAGTTTGAAACAGTTTTAAATGGTTACACAGGCCTAAAAGTCAGACATAAAAACAGAAACTTAAAAAGACAGTAAGATAGACAGACAAAAATATTTCTAAGTGGTTGCTAAGGTTGACTGAGTGGCTGGTTTGGCTGGTTGCTTGGTGTTGTTTGGGAGTCCAGGCTGGTCGCTAGGCATTTCTAAGGTGTTCTTGCTGATTGCTAGCCATAGCTAGGGTGTTCTGGTTGGTTGAAAGGCTGTTTTGGCTTGTTGCAAGGGATTTCTGGCTAGCTGGTAGGCATTGCTGTGGTGTTTTAGCTCGTTGCCCATTTAAACATTTTGTCTATGGGATTCATGAGAATTTTTTCTATTGTCCTGTCCTGTTCAGGAAAACTGCACTCAAGCCCAAGTTACTTGTTAAAAATGGATCTCCATAAGAGCATACTTTGGAAAACTATGACTTTAGGAAACAAACTTAAACAGATTAGTGTGGAGGTGGCCTCCCATCCAGCCTGGACCAATTGAGTTTCAGTCCTGAGGTTGATGCCCACTATAAAAAGGGCCTGTGAGAGCCAATCAGCACCAAGGTCAGACATCCTAGGTGTCCATCGTTTATGACTCACCGAAACAAGTGTCCCTCACTCTCTGTTGTCTCATTCTGTTATTCTCTCGCTCTCTCTTGATAAGCAGGGCTGTATTGACATCATCTATCAGGGCACCAGCCTATGCCTGAGGCTGATCTCTTCAGACCAGTGAGCATCTCATTTTGGAGACAGAAGCCCATGACCCGGATAGACACTTACAGCCAAGTGAAAAGGGCCAGAAAGGTAACTCAGCCCTTCTCTGTTGAGCGTAATAATCTCAGAAGAAAAAAAAACTATTTGAAAAGGATCATGACTTAAATATAAAGAATAATCTGCTTCCTTTGTTGGTTATGTTTTCAAAAAACTTGCTTGTTTAATGCAATTGTTCAGGGGGTCATATTGGATCTGAGATCAAACTTTTACTTTGATCATTTTCTAAACAAAAACATCCTCACCAGTCCCAAAAGTGCACGCACTTAAACTAAGTTGCAAAAACAGCTTGGGAGGATGTCAGCTGAGGAAGTCAAATAAAAACCACAGTCGCCTCTGTCTTTTGGATTAAGCTCAAAATGCAGAGGTCAATTGTGGTCCAAGTAACGTGTATACTGTACATGCTGGACAAAGCTTAGATACTATCGCAAGGTCTGTTGGTCCGACTTCGCAAAAATCGGACCGGTATGATTTAATTCGGACACAAGACATGGTCATACTATACTCTGTGCTCCATTCACTTCCATTCAAGCGCATCTGAACGTGGTAGATCGGAAATGCAAGCTCGTGCGGAGAAATTTCGTACAACGCTGCGTACAAAAGTTCAAGCTTGGTGAACTCCGAACTGCAAATCTGGATGACGCGAGGATGCGTGACCAATAGAAGATCGAAATGTCACACACTGACCTCTTGGTTCAATTAAAAGGATACGCATTTCAAAGCTTCATGTCTTTACTGTTGCTGGAAAATGAGTAGACAGTACATTTTTTATATAATATTTGTTATTTGTGAAGTGTTATTTACTAAATCCAGAAGCATATCCTGGCCTGTTACACAATTCACATGCACTTAGCTCTTTTGGCCCATGCAATGCAAGTGAATGGGTGCCAACATTTTTAAGTTCCAAAAATCACCTATGCAACCATAAAAGTAATCCATAAAACACCAGTGGTTAAATGAATGTCTTCAGAAGTGATATGATAGGTGTGGGTGAGAAACAGATCAAGATTTAAGTATTTTTTTACTATAAATGTTCCTCCCTGCTCAGTCAATCTCCACTTTAACGTTAACTTTCACATTCTTCCTGCATATCGCCCCCTACTAGACAGGGAGAATAATTTCTGTGACCTATCCCTTTAAGTCATTTACATAACATTTTTAAAATACATTTTATTGTTTTAGTCTGACTGAAATCTAAAAGCGCATGTAAATGTAGTGACTATGAGGTATTAAATAAGGTCGCTGATCATTTCAGTCTAATTTGAACATTTTAAGTTGCATCATTTTAACCTATCATAGTGTAATTCTGGCTTTGCACTTCCTCATTTGACATGCAAAGAGGGCATTTAGAAAGTTGTCTTAAAAGTCAAAGCAGCAAAATACGGCCTGTTTGATTCATGAGGTGAGAAAGAGGTTATGAAATGGTCATGAAAAACAAAATTATTATCTATTTTAATATTGTTATTAATTATATTTGTATTAATTATAAAAAAAAAAACTTGACTAACATTTATAATTGGATCAAAGGGTAGAAAAAAAGTTTAAATTGCACTACAGGATTCTGTATTAATCAGTATACTGCATGGTCTCCATATATAAGGTTTTGCTTTGAAAATAAGCATGAAATGAGAGTAAGTGTGTGATTATGTCAGAGTTTAGGTGAATATAAATCAGAAAGCATAAGTCGCAAAGCAGGGGAGCTAGAAAAACAAACAATTAGGCTTCAATATTTGCCCTTCATCTTTATCAGTGAGGCTGTTTGCCTCTGATCCCATTCGCTATGCTCCTGAGCCGAGACGGCAGCTTCCAACAGAGAGAGTGCAAGGCACAGCGGTGAAATCACACCCAAAAAGCCCCTATTGAACCATCAAGTAACAGGCTTTGTTGAGACAATGCTAGCCGGGGGATGGTGGAAAGATGGGTGTATTTTAGGCAGCCAATAAACACTGGCATCCCGGAGGCCACGGAGGAGGCAGAAGACATAGAAATGGAGTGAACGAGATATAAAGGGAGGAATGGAAACAAACTTTTCATTCTCATACACTCAACTGAGATTTTAAAGGAACAGTTCACCCTAAAATGAACATTCTGTCATCGTTTACACACCGTGTTGTTCCAAACTTCATTGACTTTCCCTGTGAATGACAAAAGTTGCATTTTAGAAGAATATGCTGGCCTCTCTTTTCCACGTACTGCTAGCAACCTGGCTCCAAAGTGAGAGAAAAAAATATATAATAAAAGTGGTCCATATGACTTGCACACATATTACAAGTCTTTGGAAGTCATATGATAGCATTTTGTGAGGAACTGCCTGAAATTTAAGTCATAATTCACTGAAAATATTCCTGTCCAGTGAGCTGTTATCCACTGCAACGAGATGATTGAGTCATGTGCTGGGTAGTAATGACGGTAAAAGTAGTGATGCTAATAACTACATTTTTCAGTAGCACAGTAGTACAGCTATTTTCACAATAGTGTAGCTTTTCCAGTAACAAACTACATTTTCCAAAGAGAAGTGCTGTAGTGTCACAAAATGCTAAGTTTCTCAAATTGTATTGCAAACACAGCAATGGAGCCGTGAGAGTAATCAAACATGCTTACGATTCTTTTGGTCAGGTCATGTAAATGAATGGTTAAAATAAACGATTCCCTTATATTTAGTGTTGGGAGATCTGATTCATTTTAGTGAATCGGTTCTTTAACAAATGAACTAGTTTACATAAATGATTCACTGATTCACTTGAGCCCCGCACAGCCTTAAAGTATTAAGTGTATTGCTGCTGTTATATAACAAATTTTCAATTGAGTTATATAAAATAAAGTGTTTTATGTTTTAGTGGTGTATATTAAAGGGGCACTCAGTAATTTCTTCCCCATTTAAATGTTTTACTCCTAAAGAAATGAATTGTAATTTTGAAACACAAGTATAAAATCATGACTATTCACATGAGATGAGGACTCTAGTCATATCAGTAACCTTATGAAATCCGTTCTATTCTACATGGGTCAGGAGCGCCCTAATGGGGGCTTACATTTTAGAATCACATAACCAGCTGAATACGTGATACTTAATGTCAGTAACCATCTTGTTATTGTACACTTTCACTCTTAGATTAAATTAATCATGTCTTATTGTGAATACTGAATTTTTACAATGGCATCTGCTACTGAAAACTATTGATTTTGAATGATGCTGCATCCACACCACTAGGTGTCACTGTAAGTCCAAGATGACAAACAAAAAGTGACTTAGTGCAACTTTATGTATACAATTATTTTCTGTAGTCGGCAGGTTGTAAAGAAACAACACAGGATACAAAAATATTTTTGTGGGGTTTTATTCTGACAGCCGTATTGTACAAAAATTTTATAAAAATGAAATTCGGTAGAGGCCAGTCTTCACATGTATTAAAAATAACATGGTCAAACTCCACACATGCAATCCATATGCATCCCAAAATATTATCAACCAATGAAAAAAAATCAGGAGATCTCTTGCCCAAAGTATATTCTCAAGTTTCTAACACAAGAGAGTGCCAGAAAGCAGGTGTTGCAAAACTCCGGTTTTAAAGGGGCCACATCCAATTTATGATTAGAGTTAACTTTAAATTGACATTAAATTTCTCCACTTGAATACACTTCAATATACTGTTGTCACCATTTACCATCCTTGTGAAAATTAACCCTGGTTTTACTATAGTAATTTTGTAGAAAGCATGAATGTAATAAACATGATGAATTTTATGGTTACTATGGTTTTACTACAAATACCAAAGTTAAATTATGTCTACTGTCGTAATGTCACCCAAATTAAATATAAACTGTAACCTTTAGGTGAAACTGAATTCTGCCCTCAGAACTGTTTGCAGAATTAAATATCATCATCCCATTGTTATATATCTAAAAAATATTTTCTTCTTTAAATAGCTTCTTTTTTTATTTATTTTGTTATTTTGAAGCTTGAAATCCTTGCCCTCATTCACTTTCATTATAAGGAAGAGTAGCCAGGATATTCTTCATAAAAATCATTATTTGTGTTTCATGGAAGAAAAAACGTAATACAGATTTAGAACAACATATGTATGCATAAATTAAAAAAATGGGTGAACTATCCCTTTAAATGCACAACACAATACACATAAACATATGAATGGGCACACTCACATAGTGCACTCCCCCTCAGATGCACAAAGTAACACCTATGCACAGTGTGGTGGGCTTAAGAAGGCATTCTCTCTAAAGCTTGCGTTTCTGTAATGCTGGATTAGTCCGATTTGCAGAGATTAAAAAACTGCCTGTTAAGTTCAAGCCTTTCTTTTAACGCTTTAATTCTTGGGATGAGTGGGGCCGGGGGGTGGGGTGGGGGTGTAAGGTTTAAATGGATCGTCAAGAGTCGTCAATTAAGCTCATTAGACCTTTAAAGCAGCTGCCTTGACTTGTGAGCCCATCACTGTAATCAGATCCTTTGAAAATGAGAATCAATTAGGACCATCATTTCTCATCCTTGTCTGGGTGGTGTACATGGGGTGTAGAACTTAACATTTATCACTGACTTGGACACAGAACACAAAACCAGATGTGTTAAACATGGCCGAGGGCTTTAAAAGCTTTGGCTAGCACTGAGTGAAAATTTAGCAATTACTTTGAGAGAAAAGGAAAATAATCTCAGGGTGGGTATTGCAGCATACAGTGGCCCCAAAAAGGACACTTTAAGGAAAGATCCAGGTTTGCTCAACCAACAACATTTGTGGCATAATTTTGATTACCAAAAAACAAAACAAAAAAAATCTGGCTTGTCCCTTGTTTATAAAAGAAAAAAGAGAGAGACAGCAAAAATTGTGGCTACAGTGAGGCTCTTACAATGAATGAGGTTTTAAAAGTACAGCAACAAGACGTAAACATTATATGTTTTAAAATAATTGCAATGTGATAAAATCAGGGGTTTATCAGCATTACGTCATCATGACAAAAAAGTTATACTATTGGATAAAACATCATGATTACTGTTGTAACCTCTATTCCCCGATGGAAGGAACGAGAAGTTGTATCGATTGTAGTGACACAAGGGCTCTCTTCTGAGAGCCTCTCATACCTCTGAACTTGAGAAAAGGCCAATGGTAACGTGTGGCTAATACACACAGGGATTGTAAAGCCACCCATGGACATGGCGCGGTGGTAGATCCTGCCTGACAAGGGAGAAGTTGCTACAGAAATGACGACTGGGGACAGCGAGGACAACCCAAGGGAGACGCAGGTCCTGCCAGCAAGGGGACAGTACCGCAGAAACTACGTCACAGGGAGTTGCCTGAAGCGGGAACTATGCCTGTGGAGTCACAGCAATCAGGAGAGCCATATTCAAGGTGAGGGCTTTGAGCTCGACTGAATCAAGCGGCATGAATGGGGGTCTCTGAAGGCCTGAGAGGACCACTGAGAGATCCCAGGAGGGGAACAGGCTTGGCCAGGAAGGGTTCAACCTCCGGGCGCCTCTAAGGAACCTGATAATCAAGTGCTTACCAAGGGACTTTCCGTCTACTGCGTTGTGGTGGGCTGTGATAGCAGTGACATACACCTTCAAGGTGGAGGGGGACAGCCACCACTCCAACCTCTCCTGCAGGAATGAAAGCTGTGACCGAACTGCTCATCTCTGCGGGTCTTCAGATCTGGAAGAACACCAATTTGCAAACAGACGCCACTTGTGGGCGTAAGGCTGCCTGGTAGAGGGAGCTCTGGTTTGATTGATCGTGTCTACGACTGCATGTGGTAGACCACTTAAGTCTTCCGCATCCTGTCCAGGGGCCAGACGTGGAGATTGCAGAGGAATGGGCATGGGTGTCAGAGGGTGCCCCATCCCTGAGAAAGAAGTTCCTTCCTCAGGGGAATGTTCCAGGGAGGTGCTGTCGCGAGGAGCGTGAGATCCGAGAACCAGGCCTGGGTGGGCCAATAAGGAGCCACCAAGGTGACCTGTTCCTCGTCCTCCCTGACCTTGCACAGCACCAGTGCAAGAAGGTTCACTGGGGGAAATGCGTACTTGCGCAGCCCCCGTGGCCAGCTGTGTGCCAGCGCGTCTGTGCCGAGAGGGGCCTCCGATAGGGAGTACCAGAGCGGGCAGTTGGAGTTGTCTTGGGAGGCAAAGAGATCTGTCTGTGCACTGCCGGTGCGGTCCCAAATCAGCTGGACCACCTGGGGTAGAGCCTCCACTCTCCATTGAGCAAGACCTGTCGCGACAGCGCGTCTGCTGTCGTGTTGCGGTCGCCTGGGATGTGAGTGGCAAGCAGAGACCTGATTCGCGGCTGACTCAAAGGAGGAGATGGTGGGCGAGTTGTGACGTGACGGGATCTTGAGCCGCCTTGATGATTTATGTATGCTACCATGGCGGTGCGGTCTGAATGGAACAAGACATGCTTGTCCCGAATCAGCTTGAGAAACCTCTGCAGGGCAAGGAATACAGCCAACAACTCGAGGCAGTTGATGTTCCATGCAGGCGGGGCCCCGTCCAGGAGCACCAACCCAGTTGAGAGGCATCTGTTGTGACCATGACACGTCTGGACACCTGCTGTAGGGGGACTCCATTCCACAGAAAACAGAGGTCTGTCCAAGGGTTGAGAGTCTGACGGCAGGAAGGGGTGATAAACACACGGTATGTGCCGTGGCGCCATGCCCATCTTGGGACTCGAGTCTGAAGCCAGTGCTTGAGCGGTCTCATATGCATCAACCTGAGCGGTGCGACCACGGCCGATGATGCCATTTGCCCCAGGAGCCTCTGGAACCGTTTGAGTGGAACCGCTGTGCCTGGCTTGAAGCGACTGACTGCATGCTCGGTTGTGAGGCGCGCTGACATTGAGACTGAGTCCAACTCCAAACCGAGAAAAGAGATGCTTTGAACCAGAGAGAGCTTGCTTTTTTCCCAGTTGACCTGAAGCCCTAAACAGCTGAGGGGCGTGAGCACCTGGTCACTGTGTGTGCTAGGATGAGCCAGGCACCCAGAGCCAAGGTATCAATCGTCAAGCCGTGAGGGTTGGGGGTGGACGGAGGGTTCCAGTCCAGCCAAATGCTCACAGCGGCCCGGGAAAGCATGTCGGCCATCTGCGCGTCAGACTCTGACTGGGCGGGCTGGCCCGAGGACGGGAGTCCGGTAAGGTCTTCAGCGTGAGACGCCTGCATGCTCTCCAATGCAGCGGCGATGTTGTCATCCAAACCTGGCTCCAGGGATGAGGCAAACTGGCCTTGAAGCGAGCTGCCGTCGTCCGGAGCGCAAACAGAAGCAAACGAGCATGTCAGGGAGCGAGTGGTTCGTGGGGCTGTGCCCGGTGAAACAGAGCCCGCTGCCATCCCCAAATCGCCTCCATCGCTAGCCGGGTCATCCTCAATCCTGTGGGAAGGAGGAGCGACGTAGGGGACAGCTGGAGTGGCGTTCGTTTTGAGAAACGAAAGCCGCGACCGCAACGTTGCCATGGTCATGTCCTCGCAGTAAGAACATGAACCATCCACAAAAGCTGCCTCAGTGTGATCACTACCCAGGCACACAAGGCAGCGTCTATGACCGTTGGATCTAGAGAGATACCGGCCACATCCAAGAACTACACCTTTAAAAGGATGAACATCCTGAAATGGTTGTTCAACGCTCACTTTTGTATGTTGCTCTTTTACCAGAAAAAACTCTTTTAGAGAAATAAACTCTTTTAGGAGAGAAACGCTGTCGAAGTGCCCAGGGGCAGAGTCTGCACAGCGTGCAGAGAAGAGAAAGCCACTGGAATGCACCGTCAGATCCAACAGAAAGCTCTCTTGCAGAGGTGGGTGAAGCAGTTGTGACACACAGCTCCCTGATCACACAACCGCTCGGCTCCGAAGAAAAAATCTTTCTGACAGTTACTCGCCCGCTCCACTTTATACCCGTATGTCTGGGGGCGGGACATGAAAATTCTGTCTGCCAATTTGACATTGGCCTTTTCTCAAGTTCAAAGGTATGCGAGGCTCTCAGAAGAGACCCCTTGTGTTACTACAACTGACTCAACATCGAGTGAGTGACAGAAGGGGAATTTTACACAAATAAGATTAAGCAATTTTATCAAAGAAAGATAGATAATATGTTAGAAAGAGAATGAAGAAACGACAGACCGACTGACTGACCGATCGATAGAATGGAAAAAATGATAGATAGATAGATAGATAGATAGATAGATAGATAGATAGATAGATAGATAGATAGATAGATAGATAGATAGATAGATAGATAGATAGATAGATTGATAGATTGATAGATTGAAAGTTCTGCACTTGTCATCTGATGATATCAAACTTTGAAGTCTGAAGGTTTTTGGGTCCATGTTCCATCCAGCTGGTAAACGTGAGGGCAAAGAGAGGACACAAGAGCTTTGATGACGTTTGAGTGTCCCTTTGAAGCCCTTTGAAAGCAGTGGAAAGTAGGTTTTAATAAAAAAAAATTGTGTTTAATCGGTCTTTCAGAGCCATGCCTTTGGTTCCTGTTGGGGTTGGATGGAGTTTAAATGTTAACTCAGTGTGTGCGGACTCTCTATTCTTCCTTCCCTTTGATGCCTGCCACCCTCAGTCTGTATGTCAGAAAGAGAGAAAAAGAGTAAATGCATGAGAGAAAGAGAGAGGAGTGCAAGGTAGCATGTGATAGATCCTTTAATGTGCTTAAAAATCTTTTAACATGCCAATTAATTATCAAAGGGTCAGTTTTGAGTTTGCTCACAACAAAGCACCTATATAAGTGAAAACAGCTTAACTGTGAAGAGACAGATTCAGAGAGACAGAGAATATAATGAACAGGATGCTGGCTAGACAGAAGCAGGTAGGGGTAATAGTGTCGTCTACACATATGGATGCCATAATGAGACCGTGTGCAAAGAACTGCTGTTTTCAGATTAGTTTGTACATTTGTGCGCAGTGCTAGAAATAATGGAGAAAATTACTTCACTTGTTTGTGGCTATTTTGACATTTCTTAAGGTTAACAGTTTTTTTTTATGCATTGGTTTGTTTTAAAATGATCAGAACAACTTTAAACTGTTAGTTCATCGCAAAATGTTCACATTCAGTCATTTACTCACTTTCGTGTCATTCTAAACCATCTGACTTATATGGAACACAAAAGGAGAAGTTAGGCAGATTGTTCACACTGCTCTTTTTGATATAATAAAAATTAATGCGGACAGATGCTGCTGAGCTCCAACTAGGAGAAAAAAGCATAATAAAAGCCCCATAAAATTGGTCAGTATGGCCTGTGCATTATATTTCATCACTTCTGAAGCCATGCAACTTTGTCTGATGAACAGACTGAAATATCAGACAGTGAAATCTCATTTCAGTTGCGAATATTCAAATAATAAAATGTGTGAAAACACGTTTAGCCATCTTTGCCGTCTATGATTTTGAATGCCATTGTCGTGTACAGGGATTGACATTAACTTTTTGGCTCACCAGCCACTGTGGCTGGGCTGTTCCAAAGTCACTTGCTGCTCAGCATTTTCACTAGCCAAAATCCCCTGTCCCACAAAAAGTAATGAAGGTAACTGGAGACTGTAACTGCATTCACGTGTTTGAAGATTTTATGAGAAGGATATGAGCTTAGCAGGACTCAGGTCTAATGATTTCAGCCATTGCCTGGAATATCTGAAGGCAAACATGACCAGTCAGAGCAGGAGTATGATAAAACACGAGGAAAACTTTATCAATAATTTGTCCATAATTCATGGAATTATGCTTTTAACCCCTTTATTCTAAATTGTTCTTCCATTGTTCAACAGTGGCATTTAAATAAAAAGGGTATATGAATCCCATTCTGGCCCTGCTTTGAATATTGCGCACAGGTTGTATGGACTTTTGTTATTGTGCTAATTGTCCTTTTTGAAGCATGACTGTTCACAGCACCAACATTCTGCTAAACGTATCCTTTTATGTTCCACAGAAAAAAGTCAAAGTCAGAAAAAGACATTTGGAACAACATAAGTAGTACTAAGATGTATTTATATAAAAGTATTATGTAAAATACTGATCCCATGAATGGCAGTCAAACTGATTCAGCTCCCCAAAAGGTTGAGTAATTGTTTAATTGTTAAATCAGAAACTCTGGACTCAAAAGGTATCAATTCATACACAAGTCAATTTTTGGATTGCTTCAGCTCTTTAAAAGCGAAGTAAAAATAGTATCACCTCCCATTTCTTTCTCCAATGTAGAGTCCTGGTTACTAAGTAACTATCAATTACTCATATATTTTTCATGAATGTCCATAATTTTGCTTTAATGCCAAAACACTATTCAGATGAACCCTTCATGTACACCTTCCATCAGTGGCCTGGTGTATATGTTCAGACAGGTGGAATTTAGGCACATAGAGATTAAAGAAATGTGAGCGAGGAAGGAGGCTATCAGTAAAAAAAACAAAAACAATGTTTCAGTACTTACTGTAAGAGCTTACTCTTAAAGGTGCACTTTTTCCCTATTAAAAAATGTTTTATTTTCTAAAGAAATTAATAGTCATTTTGAAATGTATGTATAAAATAATTAGCACTCACATGAGGTGAAGTCTCCTGTATTATCATTAACCTTATAAAAGTGGTTTTATTCTACATGGAGAGGGTCCGCTCATGGGGGCTGCCGTGTTGGGATCACATAACCAGTTGTATACTATATCTCTGTAACCACACTGTTACTGAACATTTTCACATATGGTTGAAATCAATCATGATTGCCTTTGAATAGTGAGTTTCTACAATGACTTCGGTAGCTGAAAACGTTTGCATTTGAATGATCAATCTACAGTACACAAATAAAGCCTATAGGCTACAGAACCTTCCTGCTGTGATTATAAGCTGGGAAACTATTTTGTTTTAATATTGTCACAATGCTGAAAACAGGTAGATGAAGAGACGATGGTGAAGTGATGAACCCAAGTCCAGTTTATTTCCAAACGTGATATCCAAAAACCCGGACTATGAACAACTTGACAAGACTTGGAACAAAACAGCAAAGTTACATTCACAATACCTGACATCAGACAATTGCAAACATGAGGGCTTAAATACAAGGACATGGTTAACAAGTAAACAAGACAACCAATCACAAGACTAAACTATAAACAAGATACCAAGACTAAATGAACTTAAACCAATGAAAAGACAATACTAATAACAAAGTAATCAACCAATGAAAACAAGACACATGAACAGGGGAAACACATGACAAGATCACGTGTGGGAAACAGGAATCACATGACTTAAAACAGGAACTAGATTTTCTAAATAAAAGACATGAAAACATGAACCAACAGAATAAAATTCATAAACATGACAAATATATTATTTAAAAAACTTTTGCCCACCAAATCAAAGCCAGGTGGTGTAAACACCCCTCATGACTGCAGATTATTTTTTTTTTTAAATATCAGATGATCAGATTTCAGACTTTATGAAATTGGGCCATTTTGTGCATTGCATTTGCATTTATGCATTTGGCAGACGCTTTTATCCAAAGTGACTTACAGAGCACTTATTACAGGGAAAATCCCCCCGGAGCAACCTGGAGTTAAGTGCCATGCTCAAGGACACAATGGTGGTGGGTGTGGGGATCGAACCAGCGACCTTCTGATTAACAGTTATGTGCTTAGCCCACTACACCACCACCACTCCATGTGCACCTTTTTGTGTAGCCTATGTATAGACCACTGCAGACTATAATGAGTTGCTCATCTGGTTAAGCATGACAAGGTCAAGCGTTTGATTCCCATTGAACTCACTGATGAACATGTCTATAAATTTTTTAAGTCGCTTTTGATAAGCATCTTCCAAATGCATAAATGTAAGACTTGATGCTATAACATAAGTATACACACAAGGACAAAAAGATGAGGTTTGTGATACAAATGAATGAGGCGCCAATATAAAATTTATTCCAAAGTACCGGCTGAAATTTGTGCTCGAACTCAAAAATGCAAAAAAAAGGAAGCATTCATTTGACAGGGGATCAAATGGACATTTTTTATTCTGTCTGTTCCCATCCATCTCTCTCTGTGCCTACCCTCCACAACCCCTTTTTTATCTCCACAAATGTGCTTGTGGCAATGTGACTTTGTCTTATTTCACATCCAAAGATCGCCATTGCAACACTACCGCCGGCAGCTAAATAGTCAAAAATGATCCAAACAAAAGATGAAATGTATAGATGAAAAATAACCTTTTGAAATGCACTACTGAGTCATGAGCTGTGGTGGCACAACAGACCAAAGTCATTCTGTAGTGTGGGAATTGACTGAGCAAAGGGATGACAACAGGAGTTCCTCAAGTACCTGTATTGGATCCCAATATAAATGTAAAAACACACACAATCCATCTTAGGCTCCTCTTCAAAAAGTTCTATATTTGTGTTATCTTTTACATTTTTGTGGCTTCATACTTATGTTTTTTTCAGGTACCTGCACTGGGTTCCTCAAAATTCTCATAATAGGCCTTTATGAATGTACAACAAAATCTCCTACATATCCATGTTACCAATGCAGGGTCATTAATGACTTCACCATGGGCAGCCCCGGAGGCTTTTGATTCTGCTGCACTGGCTTTATTGACTGTTCTGACATGCGGGGGTCTCTGGAGAGGTGCTGGTGAGGGCAGTGAGTCACACAGCTGCAGGGCCAAAGTGACAGGCCTGACAGACACACTCACTATGCAGAAAGAGACACCATGCATTCGGTTGAGGAGATTGGCCTAGGGTTGAGTAAAGCCAATGTGCCTTTGTAAAGAAGCAAATTTAAGTTAAATGCAATTTATTGCTAAAATAATTTATAGGTTCCTGCCACACCTTGCAGCCTTGTAGGCAGTTAATTGCAAAGTTCTTGGCTTTGTGGTTAGGGAACATGACACATTTAGTAGTCGTGCTCATGCAACATGAGTTTGAGGCTCTGCTCAAGCCATTTCCAGATGGACCCTTTTTATATATGAGAGTTTGGAATGCAGGAAGTACATTCTATAGTGTTGAATGGGAGACCACACTAAATAGTGTTTTTGCATTTCAATTTGCTGCAACTTTAAGACCAGGAATGTGTATTAAGAAAGGTTCAATTCTGAACTGACTGGGTGGTTCTTATGTCATCTGTTTTCATATCAGCACACTCTTATAGTAGCACTATCAAGTACATCATCCACACCTTAATGGAGTGCATTTAGCTGATCAGCCCAATGAGTTTTGTACACAAGTCTGCCTGCAGGCTTCCCTGAGGCCTTTAGACTGTCAACTTCATTTAGCCTGTTCATTTCCCACGCTGGGAGAATGCAGAGTCGCTGGCCTATTGAAGCGGAATGGAACCATGAGAAACCACCTTCAGGAGGCTGATTTACCTGGGGCCGTTTCCACAGCAACGCACCCTAGGGATATCTCAGAGACAAGTGCGAAGAAGCTCGTACCCCCCCCCCTAATGTTATTCAAGGAAAAAGATGGAATTTCGTGAAATATATACAGAAGATGTTTTTCTAGCATGCGGCAAGACAGGAAGACATACCGAGGATTGTTTTTCACTCTGATGCACATCCACTAACCTTTTCAAAGATAGTACATCTCCTGCACTCATCTCCACTACACTCTCTTCCGTTTTCCATCGAGAAGCCTCCTGCAAAGGCAGACCAGAACCCTATGATAGGAAAACACACAGTAATTGCTGTCACACAGAGGCTAGATATGTTAGTCTGCAGTCTACACATGTACAACAGCCTCAAAGCCTGCCGTTAAAAATGGTAAACACTGGATGAGTTCAACTTGTGTCTCGTTCTGTTTTCATTAATGACAGTACATCTTTGAAGTCTTCATTAAAATTGCTTTAATGTTTTGTCAGTGACACTTTTTATATTGCCGCCCACTTTGGTTCATATTCAGGTGGAATACAAAACCTTTTGTGCTTGTTCATGCACAGGGCTGAACTTGTAATCTGGCTTACTGGGCATTTTCCTGGTGGGCCGACGCACTTTGGGGCCGATCGGGGCGGACTGGCCATCGGGAGAACCGAGCGGACAGGTGGGTCGGCCGCAAAACTGGCCGAATGGGCCGCGATAAGCTAAAATGTGCCGGCGAGTTATGCAAAACGGACCACAAAACGGCACCGCGATATGCAGAAAAGGACAGTGAACCCCCCTTCACCGCTCAACTTTTGGGCCAGTTGCTATGTACAATCCCAGGCCGATTTCTCTTCCCAGTCCAGCCCTGTTCATGCATACAAGAAGTGAGGGAAAATATAACAAACCGGTCATTATTTTGCAATAATGACTGGCTGACTGTATATTTTGTATATTGGATTGACATAGCCAACATTCTGTTCTTCTACAGACATTTTTTACGGTTTAAGGTTTTTCCAAAATCCCTAAACCAAGACGAAAATGTATGATTGTAACACCTCCTGGAGCTTTCAGATTACATCCACCAAATTTGTCACAGACCTTCAGACTGTTCTGATTTAGGTTTCTTTTATGTTTCTAACAGATCGGAATTATGATTTTCGCACAGTGGACTATCAGATCTCTGAAAAATCTCAGAGACGTACATTGATGGAATGTTCAAAGCCCAAGACTTTTTAAACTCCATTTTTAAACTCTTTTATTTATAAAACGGATAGATCCAGTCCTCGATTCTGATTGGTTGAGCTGCATTTGAAGCATTATAAATTACTCAACAAGCATACACCTGTGACGACATTACATCAGTATTAATGCGCAACTGCCGTTTGTGATTCTGTAAAACAATTCAGTAATACAGTAATACAGAAATTGTGTTAAAATTACAGATTTTGACTTAATGGGTGGTGTAAGCGTGGTTGAGTGGTGGAAAGAGATGGACAGGACAGAGAAATAAGATACAAAACAAAGCAGACACTCTGAAATGAATGAGAGAGAAATTGAAGAGCTGGAAAAGTCAAGAAATGAAGCTGGGACGTTAAACAGACTATGTGGTCTGTTCGCTGTTTTCAGAATTGGTGTGCTGAGAAAGATCTGGCTATTGATTTTAAAACAATAACCAAAATTGACCTAAACCAGGCTCTCCGTCACTTTATGCCACGGTGAAAAACGGGAAAGGTGAACCCTACGGTTTCAGCAGTTATGTCGGCCTAGGTGCAGGGCTTAATCGGTACATAAATGATCAACCGATCAGCTGATCGTGGTGTCTGTTGAAAGATCCGAGATTATCCATAGCAACAACGTTTTTGTTGGAGTAGTGAAAAATATTCACAGAGAAGGACGTGACAAAACATCCCACCATCCTGCGTTAACGGAGGCAGACTTTCAGAAAATCAAGCCGTCTGCAGCACTGAATCCAAATACACTGGAGGGTCTTGTCAACAAAGTCTGGTTTGATGTACAGCAGCAAATGGGATGCAGAGCTAAAGAGGGCAACCGCCAACTGAAGCCCGAATCATTTATCATCCACCAGGATGAGAACGGTCAGAAGTATGTAACACTGTCATTCAACGAATGCACAAAAAACCAAAAAGATGCCGGCGAAAGAAACAAAGAAAGCCTAGGGGATTTAAGTTTGAGCAGTAAGGGAATCCTCGGTGTCATGTCGCCTCATTGGAGAAATACCTCTCGTTGCTGCTGGCCAATCCACCTGCTTTTTATTTCCACCCAAAGCGGACAAACTACATCAAAGACGTATGGGATGTTAAACTTTTTTATTTGTAGCATATTGTGCACCCATTTCTGTAGTCATGCTGTCATTTGCCAAAAATATATTTTTTGTTACAGTGTAGCTTGGTTACTCTACACACTGTAACAAGAAAAAAAGAAATGGCTGGTAAGTGACAACAGCTACAATGCAACAGGTTACAAGGCAACATTTGTTCTCTCTCCTAATGTTAGGTGCACTAGAGAGCCTATGGTGGTGAACTTCCTTGTTTCTATGTTGCCACGGATTTGTAAAGCAGCTGGCACTGAGACAATCTACACCAACCACTGCTTGTGAAGCACAACTGTACAAAAACATTCTGATGCTGGCCTAGAGACGAGAGAAATCATGTCAGTGAAGGCGCATAAATGTGAATCGTCCCTGCAATCTTACTGGTGCCCAAACTATGAGGAGAGACGATGCTGGAGCAATATCCTTGCCTCTGGCACTGCACAATTAAAGCGCACCTGTACAGCGTTAAAAACTCCTCCTCAACCAGCAAAGAGGTGTGCTAACATCTTTAATCAATGCTTCAGCAACTGCACAATTAATGGAGATATCCAGATAAATGTTAATTATTAAACTAATAGTTCCGGTCCTTGATTCTGATTGGTTGAGCTACGTTCTTCTCTGTCTTTGTTGCAGCATGTGTTGCTTGGCAACCTCTTTGGAACTACCATGCTTGGCGGAGGAATAAATGTGTTATATCATTATATTTTTTTGTTGCTGGTGTTACTCTGCTCCACATTGTGCCTAACAATGCACCTTAGCTGTTCTAAATTCACTGTAAAACACGGCTTCACTGTGCTTATTGCTTTAGTAAACAAACCCACAGAAGAGGTACATTCCAATCCGCAGGGTCCTTACGCAGTGTTCACTGCTCCCTACACACTGAGCATGGATTATCTGTTGATGTCCACTTCACTTGACACAATTCTTTCATCTGGAATACACTGCAACATCATCAAACACATACAATGCTTGGTTCGTAATGATCACAAGGTTCAAGTAAGACGACACAATATACTTGTGTAAAAACAAATAAATATACAATAAATAACCTGAAATACATATACTGTATATAAATGTATATAATACATCCACATGGATACTTGTGTATGGTTATATGCACGAATACGCTGTTGTCAGTGCTCTCAGAGCGGTTCACATAAGAGGTCCATGGGGCTCGGGTCAGTTTTTCATGTAGAACCTTGGGTTTGGGTGACGCGCTCTCACTCACAGATACGTACAAACGGATGTTATTGTTAGATACGTGCAAACACATGTTATTGCATGCTTCTGCTCTGTTTTTTTCCATTGTTTTCCTATGTAAATGTGCTGGATGAACGTCCTTGACTCCTGCAATGCATCTTACTGTTTCTTCAGTGTCTCGTGTAGGACCGGCACATTTTTAGACACTTTGTCTAGTTAAAAAGTACTTCAGGTACTGTCAAGACACCTGCGTTCTGTTTCTTTCCTTGTGCTGTGTCTAGATTGTTTTTAGCACAGGTGTCACAAAGATTTAATATTCTGAACAAGTTCAGGTTGCAAAGAGGTGACTGTCATTGTTTAACAAAATTCCAGATTGTTCTGCACCAAGCAAAGCGCTTGATAAACGTCAATGTTTTTTTGTCTTCTGCTCTAGTATGCTGAGGGGCCGCCGTGCCTGGTTTACTGTTAAAATACTGCTACGAATGTTGCCTATGATGCTTACAAAAAATTCAGCCTTCTGCAACATGGTGAACAATACACTGCAGCATTAGAATATAAGATGAAATTAAAGTAAATGTGACAGATTTACAGTATATTAATTTTGTTTACAACAAATCCTCAAAATAATAATAATAATACTGTATCATATTATAATGACAATCTGGACATTAATAAATAATTGATGGGTTATAATTATAATAAATAACTGAATTCTGAAATGTTATTGAGTAAAGCAGTTATTAAAATAAGATGAAAAAAGTTTTGTAAAATAAATGTAGGTAAATATTGCTTTTTTATCACTGTATTGTGGAAAAACTGGAAAACATGCATTCATTATCTTTAACTAGATTTCTATTTCATTAAACATTTTTTATGTACTTTTCAATGATGATAGGATGAATTTCAAATTATGATTTAAAATAAATTTTATGCAATTTTTTAAGCAAAACTTTTCTAAATGGGGCCACTGGGTGGTCGGTTGCTTGGGGCCTCAGAAATCGTAAACCTGCCCCTGTCCGCAGGGTAAAAAGCTCGACTGATTTTATTTTCTCACAAAACACCAAAACTACCACAGCACTTTCCTAAACACCTGTATGTCACAATGAACTGCACAATTTTCCTGATCCATGAGATCTTTGCGTGTGGTGTCTAATGGTTGATTTTTAGGTAATTTGATCTTATTTATAAAATATTTTTTTAAAGACAATCCCTGAAATCAAAATTTTATTTATGATTTTTTTTAAGGTCTTTAAATCAAAACAATTTTAATAACTGTCCAATAATTTAAAGGATAGTATTTTATATATATATATATATATATATACACTCACCTAAAGGATTATTAGGAACACCTGTTCAATTTCTCATTAATGCAATTATCTAAATCAACCAATCACATGGCAGTTGCTTCAATGCATTTAGGGGTGTGATCCTGGTCAAGACAATCTCCTGAACTCCAAACTGAATGTCAGAATGGGAAAGAAAGGTGATTTAAGCAATTTTGAGCGTGGCATGGTTGTTGGTGCCAGACGGGCCGGTCTGAGTATTTCACAATCTGCTCAGTTACTGGGATTTTCACGCACAACCATTTCTAGGGTTTACAAAGAATGGTGTGAAAAGGGAAAAACATCCAGTATGCGGCAGTCCTGTGGGCGAAAATGCCTTGTTGATGCTAGAGGTCAGAGGAGAATGGGCCGACTGATTCAAGCTGATAGAAGAGCAACTTTGACTGAAATAACCACTCGTTACAACCGAGGTATGCAGCAAAGCATTTGTGAAGCCACAACACGCACAACCTTGAGGCGGATGGGCTACAACAGCAGAAGACCCCACCGGGTACCACTCATCTCCACTACAAATAGGAAAAAGAGGCTACAATTTGCAAGAGCTCACCAAAATTGGACAGTTGAAGACTGGAAAAATGTTGCCTGGTCTGATGAGTCTCGATATCTGTTGAGACATTCAGATGGTAGAGTCAGAATTTGGCGTAAACAGAATGAGAACATGGATCCATCATGCCTTGTTACCTCTGTGCAGGCTGGTGGTGGTGGTGTAATGGTGTGGGGGAGGTTTTCTTGGCACACATCGTTTAAATGCCACGGCCCACCTGAGCATTGTTTCTGACCATGTCCATCCCTTTATGGCCACCATGTACCCATCCTCTGATGGCTACTTCCAGCAGTATAATGCACCATGTCACAAAGCTCAAATCATTTCAAATTGGTTTCTTGAACATGACAATGAGTTCACTGTACTAAAATGGCCCCCACAGTCACCAGATCTCAACCCAATAGAGCATCTTTGGGATGTGGGGAACGGGAGCTTCGTGCCCTGGATGTGCATCCCACAAATCTCCATCAACTGCAAGATGCTATCCTATCAATATGGGCCAACATTTCTAAAGAATGCTTTCAGCACCTTGTTGAATCAATGCCACGTAGAATTAAGGCAGTTCTGAAGGCGAAAGGGGGTCAAACACAGTATTAGTATGGTGTTCCTAATAATCCTTTAGGTGAGTGTATATACAAAAAGCCCCCCTGTTGCAGGAGCTTAAGGCTCCTATAAAACAAAGTAGGGTGAATAGATTTGATTTGAACATTTTTAATACTTGGCTCACATTGACTCATCCAATCATAATAGAGATTTGTAGTTTATAGAATACACTTGATGTAATAAAATGCCAAATGTGTTTGATATTAACAGGAAATGGATGACTTCTTCTGAAATAGTTATTTTGAGTAAGCGTCATCTTAATTTCACAAGACTCAAAAAAGTCTTGTGTCTCAAAATGATTTGCATTAGTAACTATTGCCCCTATATACAGTGAGGAAAATAAGTATTTGAACACCCTGCTATTTTGCAAGTTCTCCCACTTAGAAAACATGGAGGGGTCTAAAATTGTCATCGTAGGTGCATGTCCACTGTGAGAGACATAATCTAAAAAAAAAAATCCAGAAATCACAATGTATGATTTTTTAACTATTTATTTGTATGATACAGCTGCAAATAAGTATTTGAACACCTGTCTATCAGCTAGAATTCTGACCCTCAAAGACCTGTTAGTCTGCCTTTAAAATGTCCACCTCCACTCCATTTATTATCCTAAATTAGATGCACCTATTTGAGGTCATTAGGTGCATAAAGACACCTGTCCACCCCATACAATCAGTAAGAATCCAACTACTAACATGACCAAGACCAAAGAGCTGTCCAAAGACACTAGAGACAAAATTGTACACCTCCACAAGGCTGGAAAGGGCTACGGGGAAATTGCCAAGCAGCTTGGTGAAAAAAGGTCCACTGTTGGAGCAATCATTAGAAAATGGAAGAAGCTAAACATGACTGTCAATCTCCCTCGGACTGGGGCTCCATGCAAGATCTCACCTCGTGGGGTCTCAATGATCCTAAGAAAGGTGAGAAATCAGCCCAGAACTACAGGGGAGGAGCTGGTCAATGACCTGAAAAGAGCTGGGACCACCGTTTCCAAGGTTACTGTTGGTAATACACTAAGACGTCATGGTTTGAAATCATGCATGGCACGGAAGGTTCCCCTGCTTAAACCAGCACATGTCAAGGCCCGTCTTAAGTTTGCCAATGACCATTTGGATGATCCAGAGGAGCCATGGGAGAAAGTCATGTGGTCAGATGAGACCAAAATAGAACTTTTTGGTCATAATTCCACTAACCGTGTTTGGAGGAAGAAGAATGATGAGTACCATCCCAAGAACACCATCCCTACTGTGAAGCATGGGGGTGGTAGCATCATGCTTTGGGGGTGTTTTTCTGCACATGGGACAGGGCTGACTGCACTGTATTAAGGAGAGGATGACCGGGGCCATGTATTGCGAGATTTTGGGGAACAACCTCCTTCCCTCAGTTAGAGCATTGAAGATGGGTCGAGGCTGGGTCTTCCAACATGACAATGACCCGAAGCACACAGCCAGGATAACCAAGGAGTGGCTCTGTAAGAAGCATATCAAGGTTCTGGCGTGGCCTAGCCAGTCTCCAGACCTATACCCAATAGAGAATCTTTGGAGGGAGCTCAAACTCCGTGTTTCTCAGCGACAGCCCAGAAACCTGACTGATCTAGAGAAGATCTGTGTGGAGGAGTGGGCCAAAATCCCTCCTGCAGTGTGTGCAAACCTGGTGAAAAACTACAGGAAATGTTTGACCTCTGTAATTGCAAACAAAGGCTACTGTACCAAATATTAACTTTGATTTTCTCAGGTGTTCAAATACTTATTTGCAGCTGTATCATACAAATAAATAGTTAAAAAATCATACATTGTGATTTCTGGATTTTTTTTTTAGATTATGTCTCTCACAGTGGACATGCACCTACGATGACAATTTCAGACCCCTCCATGATTTCTAAGTGGGAGAACTTGCAAAATAGCAGGGTGTTCAAATACTTATTTTCCTCACTGTATACACGATATCACATTAAACCCAATAGGGGCCTTTTACCCCAAGTAAGTGTCCTGAGATATCTCACCAGTCTCGTTGACTGCTGTAGACTTACAAAGACATAAAGTCTGTATAGACATAAAAAGCCATGGGCCACAGACTCTGGCTCTTTCTGCCTGTCAGTCATTTTGCACGTTCTCATAGTGATGTAAATTGAAGCAGTGATTGAGGCTTAATACCATTTTTATGCCACATTTTTCATAGCAGTTGTCGGTGGAGGGCACTATTTCGCTACTGTTGCATTTGACAACCATAGGATTGTGGTATTTTATTGGTACCGGTTTCAACTGTGTGTTTGATGAGTGGAGTTTTGGAAAGAAGGGGCGTGGCTAATTCAACTGCTCAGCTTGGAAATTCCAGAATGTCAAAAATAGCTTACAGCAACTATATGATGGTGGAATACCATGTGAAGATCACTTTGGTAGACCCTAATGGTTGATTGGAACATGCTTAAAGGCTTTATTATATTTAAAGTTGCTTTCTTGTTCTCTGTTCTTTCTTTTTTCTACTTTCTATCTATTGATCTGTCTGTTGGTTGGTCGGTCATTCTATCTATAGTTCTTTCTATCTTTCAGTGTAACTAACTTTCTTTCTGTCATCGTATCTATTCATCTATCCATCCATCCATCCATGCACAGTTTTCCTGATGAACCACTGTGCGGTGCCATGTTGAATTTTAATTGCTGCTGGACTCGAGCCTAACAGATTACAAGAGACATTTTAAGTGTTAGTTGGAGTGAAAATGAGTTCATGCTCAACTTTTGCAATGATTGCTTTCATAACAACTCAATGTAGTTACTTCATGTTTTCTACCCACTCCTTAAACTTTGACAGGTGAGGCATTGTCAAAAGATGGTCATCGTGACTCTGTAAAGAATCTCTATGGAGTCAAATGTTTTTATTTATTTATTTGGTCATTTGTACAAATTAAATACGTTAAACATCACATTATCCCCAAAATCATACGCAGATGCGAGTGAAAACACTCAAGACCGGAAAACGAAAATAGGCTTCTGTTATGAATCATGGAGCACTTCCTCATTCAAAAAAAAGTTGGATACGTTGTAGATTTCATTATACGGTACAAAATTATAACACGACTCTCTGGAATCCTTGATTCTGATTGGTTAATCGTAGCATTCTGTGGTCAAATATTTTTGTATTATGACCACAAAATGTTTAATGTCACCATTGCAGGGTTGGGAGGGTTACTTTTGAAATGTACACTACAGATTACAGAATACATGCTGTAAAATGTCATTTGTAACATATTCCATTAGATTACTCAAGGTCAGTAACATATTGTAAATACATTACTTCTTCAGCACTGGTAGATTTTTTCACTTGTTTTGACTATAAATGTAAGCGCAGCGTAGTTCTAGCGGGAAGACTAGCAGCTGTACATCATTGCACCATTAGCTGGGTAATTCCCAGCCAATCACATGCAAGCCGTTGCTTTATATGTCTGCTCACAATCTATCACATTGCTGTTTCAGTGTGCTAACGTGGCATACCTGGCATATGTCCCTGGCAAACTCTCGCCTAAACTGCTAGTTTCATGTCTCTGGTAGCACTCTGCTCCACATTTGTATTCACACGTAATAAAATAATTTAAACTCAAATCAATATTTCATGTCTGTTTATGTATTTATGTGTCAATTAGCGATGTAATAAGCAGGATAATGTCAGTCAATCATTATCACAAAATAGTCACAGAAAGGGTGATCAGGACCCCAGAACAAAGCACGTTTTGCTTTCATACAGTATTTCACCACAGAATGCCATGATTTACCAATCATTAACCAATTAACAAAATCAGATTTTCCAGAGAGTTATAATAAAGAGTAATAATCTATGTGTTGAAGAATTTGGGGGGATAAAAAGCCTCATGACAAGGCAGACTGTTGGTATGTGCATGTGTGTATGTCCCATCTGTAGGTCTACCGCCCCACCTGCCCTGTCCTTCTGTCCATCTGTGCAAATGCTCACACACTATCCTCAGCTGCCAGATATAATATAAAATCCGTAATAAACACAAACACATACTAGTCACACCTTCATGTTAACAATGACATTTGAACCACTGACATTTTGAAACTTAATGTTGTCAAGAATAAAAAGTGCCCTTAATGTTGATCAGCCATCGCTTATGGTTATTCCTCTCTGCCCATATTTTTTATATCAGATGTAATGAAAAAGGCAAGTATACTTCTTTATGAATAAACCACAGACTGTTGCACTTTGGTGCTGCCTCCTGTTGCCATGACTGCTCGGTGAGATCTACCAATTTATAAGGATTTTTGCCCCCTCAATTTGCCGTTTGTAAAAGGCAAACCAAAAGAAGATTATTTATTGAGAAATCTTTAATCCAACTGCAAATGGCAATTTTACACTTTCATACAATGCCAGGTGTCACAGAATAAATACAGTCTGTCATTTTATGGCTTATTTCTTTTAAATGGTTGGCGAATTTTGTGATTTAGCGGTGACTGTAATATTTCATAATTGCATGGTTTCTTTTCAGAAGCCACAGGTGGGAATAAATGAGGATTTAGAGAGATGCATTTGAAACGAGAGGAAAAAAAGTACACATTTATAAAAATGAGCAAAAAACGTGTCCCCAAAATATAAAAGGAGGTTGCAGGTACTCACATATGGGAAAAGTTGGCAATGTTGTACAAGGAAGATTTCACTGAAAAATTAAGATTCTGTCATCATTTACTCACCCTCATTTTATATCAAACTTCCATGGAATTGTTTTGGATGAACAACCACTATAAGTCAAAAACCAAATCAAATTAGTGTCTTTCATTACTGCTGGAAACTTCTGTACTGTGCATGTTGAATTTATTCTTGCTTTTTTTTTATGACACATATAGTAGGAAAGGTTGCAAAAATACAAGACAACAATGATCTCATCCATATTACTTCCAAGTGCAACAAAAAGCACCTTTCCAACATTTTGAGCATAATGAACAAAGATGCCAGTGTTCGGTTCAGTCCGACTTTCGCCAAAAAAACTGCACTTCGCTTCAAACGACACTGAAAGGAGGAGGAGGCAAGAACCATCTTTTCAATATAAATAATAGTTTAATTTCAAACTAAAACAGAAGACACAAACACACACATGACGGCATGTCCGTAAACGATCTCTCTCTCCCGCACGATACTCTGCAGTTGACCTTTATCCCTCACGGAGGCTTGATTAGCCTAATACGGGACCGGGTGTGTATGATCACGACCCGGCCCCGCCCTCCGCCCTGCCACATTCCTCCCTCGTTCTCTCAGGCTGGGGAGCCCCCAGCTTGACGTACACCCCCCCCCCTTTCCCTGGGGGAGGGCGTGCCCTAAGCCCCATCTGCCGGCAGGTCATTCCCGTCTACCTGGGAGAGGAAGGGGACAAGGGGAGGGAAACAGAAATAATTAAACTGGGGGGGTACTTCCTGTAACAGTGTAGTACCCCCCCCCCCCCAAAAAAAAAACACTATAAAATTTAAAAGAGAGGGAAAAGGCCAACGCAGAGCGACAGTGAGAGAGAAAGAAAAAAAAACACTTACTCGCCAGTTCTCCGATACGCCGTAGCTTGTTCCTCGGCCACTCCTCCACCCTCTATCGGACGACAGCCGCGCCTCTCAGGGCGGATCAGAGGCAGACCTCCAGCTCCTGGCGGACAGAATGCCCCGCCACGTTCTCGGGGAACAGAAGGGGTCTCCCCCGCCCCTGGCAGCGGTTCTCACACTCCAGGCGGTCGGAAGCGAGCCCCTCCCCACTCGCGGTCGGCGGTCACAAACCCCGCCGCGTTTCAGCTTCCGGTAGGCGCCTCCTGCGCCCCTGGCAGAGGCCCTGACCGCTCCAGGCGGTCGGCTAGGAGCCCCTTATCCCCTCGCAGCCATCGTCCTCTTCCAAGTGGCTGGGCTCCTCGTCCCCCGGCAGACGGCTGCGGCTGCTCCGTTGGGGTGGACGGTAGTTGCAAGAACTACGCAGCCATCGTCCCTCCTCCTTCCCGGATTTCGGCACCAGTGTAAAGGGATCAATGGAAAGGAGTAGGCGAGAACCGGCTTTTCAATATAAATAATAGTTTAATTTCAAACTAAAACAGAGGACACAAACACACACATGACGGACATGTCCGTAAACGATCTCTCTCTTCCGCACGATCCTCTGCAGTCGACCTTTATCCCTCACGGAGGCTTGATTAGCCTAATACGGGACCGGGTGTGTAGAATCACGACCCGGCCCCGCCCTGCCACAGACACACTTAATAAAAAAAATCATCATCAGTTTTTATTTTAAAGAAATGTCACTTTACCCATATCCTTTCCCTATAGTGGAGTAATTTCTATCACCAACAAGTTCTCTTTGTTCATCTACAGAACAGAGGTGAAAGACTCTCTCTCTGTAGGGCGGCAAAGGTACATATATTTATCATGAGCGCTCTGTGTATCTATCTCTGCAGTATTCTCACAATGCAACGGCAGCAACAAGGTCTCTGCAGATTCATAAGCGTGAAAAATGGATGAATAAATGCATGAATAAACAGTATGGAGAGGAAACATATTCATGAGATAAAACATTTATATTTGCATTCACAACAAAGTGGGTATTGCAGCTTTCCTTCCTGTAAATATTAAATAAAGGACATACTGATGGAGATGAATTAAACACATTTCCACAGGCGCAGAGCCTTGGGTTCAAATTGCAGTCTACCTCACTTGAGTCCAATTTGAATCAATATCCTCTTTATGCAAATTGTGAAGTGTGTCATATTTGAAATAACCAACATGTTATCATCAGCAAGCACAACCTCAACCAAAAATAGAACAAATATATATATATATTTAATGATTAAATATAAGTGTTTAAAATTTTCTTTTCTTTTTAAACATAATCAGTACTCTTCAGTTAAACACATTTTAATGATGTAATATACTGTACCTCTGCGGGAGATGATTTCACTTCTATATTTAGTAGTGAAAAAACAACAACGCATAACCTAACTGAAAACATAACTCTCACAGTTAAGTAATTATAAAGTAAGATTTACTCCAAAATGTGCTTTAATTTACTTTTTTAGTAGTACGTGCTAAACATCACCATTACTATTTCACATACTTGTGTTTAGGGATGTATCTCATCCTGCTCGTCCTGTTTGTTCTACGGACATGACTGAAACCTCAAATCATGCAGTTTGTTGAGGAGAGTGTGATATTACGTTTCTAAGTGATCTGACTTAAGAATTTCACCAAGCGGACAACAAATTGTGCAGAAAAAAAATCAAATATACAGACACTGAAGGAGCACAGGCCATAAATATTGACCACAATATTATTGACTTGGGTTGGGCTCTTTTGACTTGGGCCAGTAACCACATAACAACCACTCAGAATACCCTAGTAACCATTTATTATTGCCATAGCAGCCACCCAGGACACCCTAGCTACAACTGCTTATCAACACCCTGGCAACCATTCACAACACTACAGCACAGTAGCAGCATAGTTTTACATTGGAAAAATTAATTTACAAAAAAGGAAAAAACTATTTAACCCATTTAATTTATCTAAAAACAGGTCCACCACCACGATATAAACAACAGAACACAACAGCTGCACACAAACCAGAGAACTTACTAAATATTCTATGCTCAGCCCAATTTGTTTGAAACAGAGTACTCAATCAATAGAGGAGGCAAGAATGTCGGTCATCTCTCCTACATTCTGAACCGGTGAGCATTTGTGACAGACCTCTGACTGAAGAGAGCAATACTTCAGTGAAAACATTCTTGGCCAAAATCAAGTAGTTTTTAACCCGTAGAGAGATGGTGGCTTCAATATATTGTTTTAATTACATTTTTGAACCATTGGCATTTCATACTGGGGCGCAATGCTGAAAATAGAAACCAAGTGATCAACAGAATGTACTGTAGCTCGTCACGGTCGGTTAGGACAAAAACTCTGATTAACATAGAAAATATACCTGTCCTTTGCCATCAGGTTAGGAAATGGTGTTACTCAGTCTATCCCTCTCAGTTTGATTGAGGGCCCCATTTCAAGTAAAGGCTGGGCATAGAAACGCATTTATTTTTCCACTACAAATTAATATTTAGTAAGTTCTGTTCTCTCGTTTGTGTGCAGCTAGGGGTTGATATGAGTTGCGAGGTGTGGTGCTACCGGGTACTTGAATAACGTATAATGTGCAAGTAAGGGCAGCGAGTGGAGTTTCTGGTGCCCCCCTTGGGAGCTGGTGCACTACGCAGACTGTGTAATGTGCAAATAGGGAGCAGCGGTACTGCTAATAAAGCATTGTTAACACTGACTCTTAAATATTTCTCAAGTCAAAATGGATAATATGAGGTGATTGGTCTCACTGTGACAGTATAATTAGCATCTTTTCTTCTTAAAACATGTGTCCATCAGCTGACAACCCTTAAATACCACCTGTGTTGTTACAGAGCTCTGGGAAACTCAGACAGGAGCCCTGCAATCATGTTTACTCAAAGAGGGAGCCCCTGCTCTCAGATTCTCACTCAAGCAGATGCTCGTACAGGCTTCTGGCACATTCAGCTGGGTAAAAAGTCACTTTCTTCCTCTCTTTGATCATTGCATATAGCAGGCAGAAGAAAAAAACAACCCCTCAAGTTCATGACGCTGCAAATAATTACCACAGAAAGGTGGATCGCTCTAAGGAGCTCAGAGTAAAGGGGAAATTTAACGGTTGATTTTCACAGCTCCCAGCTGCTTTGAAGTTCCTTAGCTACAACAAAAGGCAAAAGTTAAGAGAGAGTTTGAACTTTTTTACACCATTTGCAAAGTATTTGCTCTTATTTACCTGTCACAGCTCCCTTTATTCAGTTTTAAGGATCAGTTCACCCCTCCCCCAAAAAACTGTCAGTATTTACTTTACACAGCTCTTTTACTACAACAACAGTTCATTGTGACTACTGTCTAGCTTCAAAATGGACAACAACACTATAAAACCCAGCTTAATCTCATGGGAAACTTACTATGTCATCTCCTTAAATATTTTGCAGAAGTTCTGAGATGAAATGTCCACTAAATGGCACTAAAATGTAGTTAAATTGTTCCCAAAATGATGACCCTAAACCTGAAACCTAAACCAAACCAATAGCATCATTAAATACATATGTGAGATGACAAGCTCTATTGCTGAAGCAACCACATCATTTTGTGGAGATTCTATGGTTCTTTTGGTTTAGCCATTAACTCGCATGCTGTCAAAGACTCCTGAGCCGGTCCTTTGTATCACAAGTGCAATGCTCTTGTTGAGCTACAACGCAAATTGGTAGTGACAGAACATGCTTAGAAATATTGTTGATTGCGTAATGCAATGAGTAAAATGTAAGTAAGGTCATAAAAGTAATTGTTGTTTAAGGCCTCTAGTGTTCATTTCACCTGAAAACTACCATGATATGTACAACAAGCCATGTAAAAATTGAAAATATATATATATATTTTTTTAATAATGTGGTTCTCAATAAGTCCATATTGATAAAACCACTATAAAAGTTGTCCATAATAATGGCGCGTACATTGCATTCTACTAATAATCTGAACAAAAAACATTTAAAAATATAAATATCTTTCCCTTCGCTGTATCTCTGAAGTCAAACATGACACCTTTGGTGCAGATTGGACAGCAATGACATCAAACGTCTTTGGTTCTCGAGTGTCTCATCAACCAAACACCAGTAACATCTACCCTACATTAACGCAACATGTAAAATTGTGCCATATTTGATTTGAAAGCAGAAGGGAAGATTTTCTCTGAATAATGACTTAGTTCATTTTTTCCATAAATTTACTGGAGGTTGACAGATGTGGTCATCATTTACATTTACATTTATGCATTTGGAAGATGCTTTTATCTAAAGCGACTTACAGTGCACATATTACAGGGACATTCCCCCGGAGCAACCTGGAGTTAAGTGCCTTGCTCAAGGACACAATGGGGGTGGCTGTGGGGATCGAACCAACAACCTTCTGCTTACCAGTTCAGTGTTTTAGCCCACTACGCCTCCACCACTTCATGAACTGTACTTTTATGGAAAAGCATTGGGTAAAGATTCTACAAAATTCTCCTTTTGTGTTTTTCAGAAAAAACATATTGAATACAGGTTTGGAATGACGTGGGTGAGAAAATAATGATAGAAGTTTCATTATTTACTGAAATATTCCTTTAAATATTAGTCCATATAACAGGTTATTTTCAACAAGCAACCCTATATTACATTTGTGTAGTCAGCACCTTGTAGGAAACATGTTTAACAACCTTTGTATGGCTCCCTGAATCATTTTCCAACTCTTAAAATGCCAAACCACTCCTTTCTCCTCAGTGCCTGACAGTCTTTAGGTCCCTTATGACCCTGCCTGACTGGATTCATTAATGCAGAAGGAAGTCTCTCTCCAACATCTCCCTATGCACAATGCTCTGCAAGTGCGCTGATAAGTCCAGCACAGCCTGCCCCGTTCATCTCCAGAGCTCTGTTGGGAGCCAAAGAATCTTCAGTGACACTGAGCAGCCTGTGACTTCCATTGCTCAAGGGGTGATGTTGAAAGTTTAGCCAGCAGCAAGGGTGTTCTTGTAAGCAAAACCGCTTTAATGATTCCCAGGTCAAATAATTGTATGTTTTCAACCTCATCTCAAGGACGGAATGTCTCATTATCAAAAATCATGTGTGCCAAGTGATTGCAAACAAAAAGGTTGAACTGAAACAGTTTTAAGGATTGTGTACAGTGCAACCTATTGCTGAAAAGACTGACTCAAATAACAAGCATAAATTCAGACTGGTTTATGCTGGATTGTTGCTGGTCTAGCTAGTGCACCAATATAGCTTATTGTTCACCAGATGAACTAGGTTGGGGCAAAATGATCACACAGAAAATCTGCATGTTTTTTTTGTACCCTAAGATTGGCCACATTACGCTGACCAACAAGTGGAATCTCCTATAGACATTATTGCATCGGCTCTAGTGTTTTTATATTCCCCTTTGGCGTGACCGGAACTACGTTGCATCAGCAGTGTGGGAGACCTAGGTTCAGATCCCGCATTGAAACCAGGAATTAATCGCGTTCGCATAATCAGCGACGAGCATGATTCAGATGTTTCTCTCTAGCATTCAATTTTTACTGCACTGATGGTTAGGTTTAGTTTTGGGGCTTGGATTGAGGAGTACAATTAATATAATATGCATTCCTCCTTACGGTATTACAACCTGTACAGCTGAAAACACCTCGCTTCACAACATGTTTTTGGCACCCCTCCGTGCACAATACACCTGGAAATCCCATGTGAGTTGCTCGGTTTGGCCATTCTCCTGTGACCTCTGCAATAACATGCCATTTTCACCCACAAAACTGCTGCTCGCTGAATGTTTTTGTTTTTAACTCCATTCTCTTTATAGTCTAGAAAATGTTATGTGTGAAAATACCAAGAGATCAGCAGGTACTGAAATTCTCAAACCAGCCCGTCTGGCACCAACAATCATGCAACGGTCGAAATCACTTGAGATCACATTTTTTCCCCATTCTGATGGTTGATGTGAACATTAACTGAAGCTCCTGATCCATATCTGCATGATTTTATACATTACACTGCTGCCACACGATTGGCTGATTAGATAATCACATGAATAAGTAGATGTACAGATGTACAGATGTACCTAATAAAGTGGCCTATATATATATATATATATATATATATATATATATATATATATATATATATACACACACACACACACACACACTGGTGGCCAAAAGTTTTGAATAATGTACAGATTTTGCTGTTTCGAAAGGAAATTGGTACTTTAACTTACCAAAGTGGCATTCAACTGATCACAAAGTATAATCAGGACATTACAGATGTAAAACAGCACCATCACTCTTTGAAAAAAGTCATTTTTGATCAAATCTAGACAGGCCCCATTTCCAGCAGCCATCCCTCCTACATCTTATCCTTGAGTAATCATGCTAAATTGCTAATTTGGTACTAGAAAATCAATTGCCATTATATAAAACACTACTGAAAGCTATTTGGTTTGTTAAATGTAGCTTAACATTGTCTTTGTGTTTGTTTTTGAGTTGCCACAGTATGCAATAGACTGGCATGACTTAAGGTCAATATTAGTGTCAAAAATGGCAAAAAAGAAACAGCCTTTTCTAGAAACTTGTCAGTCAATCATTGTTTTGATATATAAAATCAAGTTTCAAGTTGAGCTTTTTGTCATTCCACTATATGTAGAGACATCTGGGTGTTGAGGGCTCTCACAGCCTGAGGGGAAAAGCTGTTGAGTAGTCTGGAAGAGCTGGTTCGAATGCTCCGGTACCGTCGGTAGGAGCTGGGTGGGATGGGTGGAATGGGTGGGGTACTTCAGGATGCTAGTGGCTTTGCTGCAGCACCATGAAAGGAAAATATCCAGGATGGAGGGTAGAAGGACACAGCTGTATTCACTGTCCGCTACAGGGTCTTGTATTCTGTGGCTCTGCATTTCCCATACCAGGCAGTGGTGGTGGCGTAGTGGGCTAAAGCACATAACTGTTAACTGTTAATCAAAAGGTCGCTGGTTCGATCCCCACAGCCACCACCATTGTGTTCTTGAGCAAGGCACTTAACTCCAGGTTGCTCCGGGGGGATTGTCCCTGTAATAAGTGCACTGTAAGTCGCTTTGGATAAAAGCATCTGCCAAATGCATGAATGTAAATGTAAATGATGCAATGATGACTTTCAATGGTGCCCCTGTAGAATGTGGTGAGGATGGGAAACTTGCTCTTCTCAGCCTGTTCAGGAAGTAGAGGGCCTCATGGAGATTGATGTTGTGTTGGTGGTCCAGGTGAGGTCCTCTGTGATATGCACCCCCAGGAATGTAATGCTGCTGACTCTCTCCACGTTCGAGCCATCAATGTTCAGTGGGAGGTGGTCAACAGAGTTTCTCCTGAAGTCCATTACAACCTCCTTTGTCCTCTCTATGTTGAGGGACAGGTTGTTAGCACTACACCATTCAGCCAGTTGTGTCACTTCCTCTCTGTAGAGTGTTTCATCATTGTTACTGATTAGGCCTAAGTATCAGCTTATTTAAAAAGTCCAACAGTGCAAGAAATCAGCATTTACATGAGATTTTAAAATCATTGGATTATTCTCTGCTTTTGAAGTAAAAACATAAACAGGCATGCTCGCAGCCTTCTCTACCTGTGGAGAAACATCCTTTGTCTGCCAAAATCAATGGATGTGTTCTCACTCTCACATAAGCACACACATAGAGTGGTTTTCTCAGCAAGGGAACCTCTTGCTGTGTGCTGAGGGACACGGGTGTTGCATTATAACAGACGTGACAAATGAAAGCTGGCGTACTAAGAGAAACGGCGGCTTATTTAGTATTCTAATGTGAGAGAGAGAAAGGAAACACATTAGAATACCAAAGGTTGGCATGGAGCCCACGCAAGGAGATCAATTTGCTCCAATTGGCTCCAGCCATCTTTGATTTTCTCCAGACTCTCCCACTGGGAGAACTGTGGAATCAACCTGGGACTCTCTCTTTCTTCACGGCACCTATGCTTCAAGTCTGCACTAATTCCCAGATGGCAGCCCCTTTCTTAGTGAGCAACACACCAACCTGCCCAGCTGAAAAGATCAGCATTGCTTCTCACCAGCAGACGTTGTGGATGCTGATCACCAGCATCAGGGTTCTTAAGTAGATCATGCTGGTCAAGTCAATCAGCCCAAGATTTGGTGGTGGTAGCAGGATAATAATGCTTTTCCAACAACTAGACCAATAAAAAAAAGGTCTAACCTTATTGGTCCAGCATAAAAAATTGTCCTAGTCTGAGCAGTGTTTTATAATTTATTTTTTGCAAAGGCCAACACAACATCCTTTGCACAGTTAGCTGCCATTGACAGCCTGATCTCATGAAAATTGTGACTGTGGTGACACTTTTGCAAATGATATTATGTGGTCTCTGAGGTGAAATGTCCACTGTTCAATGATAAAAGTGAGTTAAATGTTCTTCCAAACCAATGATGATGTTTTTATGGAAACTGCTCTATTGTGTTTTAAATCAACAATATGATGAAAAATGCAATTTCTGAAGCAACCACATGATTTTGTGCTGCTTCTATGGCACTTTTGGGTTATGTGTTGACTCATGCATGCTCTCGAGGACTTCCGGTCCTCTGTTTCGCAACTAGCAACTTGTGAGCTACCACGCAATTTGTTAGCATTCGACCAAGCTTCAAAATGTATCATGACCTTCAAGTCATGCATAATAGTGAAAGCGTTTTGATGTCCTAAGATAGCACTGTGTGAGGAACAAAGCAAAGATTAAGCGTTTATGAACTCGTAATGTGCTGTTTTATTCGTGATTTGTGTAAAAATTAATATAAGTTATTGCAAAAGTGAAAAAAGTTAGTCATGTGTCCATTCACATGTAATGTGTGGACTTCAGTCTGTATGATCTATATTCTGGTTCCTTGTACCACGATATACGGCAGTATCTTGAGTCTGGATGGTGATATGCATATGTTTATTACATGCAAACGAGGTAATGCATAGTTAACACAGGTGTTATAAGTTCCCTATAAGGTTATTTCGGGAAGGAGACATGGTGCATGTGAGCACAATCTTCTGATAACCGAGATTTATAAAGGGAACTTTGCACAGGTTCTGGTGTACGTACAGTTTTATAAATCTGATCTATGGCAAGGTTTATACTACAACAAATATTTGCTAGCTTTTTGCTATTTTTGCTAGATTTAATTATCAGAAAAAGACCTGTTGGCCTCAGAATGCAGGGCAGACTTGTCCCAAACCAAAAACACATTGAGTTACATGGAGAGGATCTGAAAGTGAATAAACTGGTGTGTGGTGTTCTGGTGGAATGCACAAGAAAATGAGATACAGTTATGTAGACCCCCTAAAAATATAAAGAGAGTTTTAATCCCTAGATTCTCAACCAATCAACTGCAAAAATAAAACCATTTTATTTTAATTATGCCTCCGCAAGTACCACAATTAGGGTGACATCAGCTAAAATGGGGCCAACATGTGAAATGGACCAGACAACTTTGGAGTGTAGTTCTTTAACATTCAATATCCAATCACTTGCAAACTGTAGTACTTAACATGTTTCAACTGATTTCATTACATAAGTTCGGTAAGGTAGAAAGTGGGGAAACATTTCACAGAGACTGGATTGGAAAAACTTAAGATTGCTGCACTGGCATGCTAACTGCAGCTGTAAACTTATAAGTAGGGCTGGGTATTGATGATTTCCCTGTTCAATTTGAATCCAATTCACAAGCACTGGATTTAATTCATTTTGATATTGATTCATATGGGTGTCTTTCAGTTTTAAAGTCCATTTTACTTACACTCTCTGAGCTAATGTTGTTAATTATACAGGGGGCCATTTAAATATGTATGTTTTATGAAAATATAAATTTCACTAATAGTATTGTATTAGATTGACATCATTTTGGTCACATTTTAGGTTTTTCAAAATGAACAAATCCATGTATCCCACCAATAAATATGATATTATATTGCATATATTATGTTCCATGTTTATTGTTTGCATGCATAATTTGTTACATTTTCAACAATTTCAAAATTATGTGCTAAAAACCGCTGCTGTCTCTTTAAGAAAACCGCCATTTCTGTAAATAGCATCTGTAAATGAGCGCATATTAATGAGAGAGGACTCCAATTGCTTTACCTCATCCGTGCTATGTTTGACTATAATTAAATGTTTATTTTTTTGTTGTTTCTGATTAACAACTGACTGTAAAGCACAAAAAGGGTATAAAAAGTGACATTATTAAATGAAAAATGGATGATGTGGATCTCATCTATGGACAAACGTTACATGGTGATGTAACAAGATAAACCAAACTTTTACTCTCAACACACAGCGAAAACAGATTCGATATAAATATAAATCTGATCACCACCGCTGTTTAAGCCACATATGTAAACGTTAACTTCGCCCAAACAGCGCTAATATGAAACATAACTGCTGTTAGTATTTTCAGAGGGCTGGTGTTGTACAATAAATAATGCCAAATTAAGAAATGGATGCACATTGTAGGAGTGACAGAACTTGTTGTAGATTGCTGACAAAACTGAAACTAAACACTGACAATGAGCGCAGCTGTCGCACATGGACATATCTTATCTACAACAAGCCCTGAGGGGAAAAATACAGTGTGCACGCACACAAATTTGCACACACGGTGCAGTTATTTGGAACTCTTCAGTATAAGTATAAATAACCCACTTAGTCAGTTTTCGTCATGAGTGATTTCCTCTCATTGTAATAGAGGGTTGCACATAGCGTAAAAGAATGGTCTTGGGATTTAAGACTTGATATCGAGATCATTTAAATGAAGTACGCAATGCATCAGAAAATCAAAATTTTTACCCAGTCCTAATTATAAGGTTTATTTATTTGTAGAAAACTATGTTCTTTTTATTAGGTGTCTTTAACTACTATGTACTAACATTAAAATACAAACAATACAATGCAATTGTGTAACTACATGTTCTGCAAAATTCTCACAGATTCACATTTGCTGCTACTGAGGTTGAGGTATGGGTAGGTTTAGGAGTAGGGGTATGGGTATGGGTTAGGGTATAGTTTCAGGGTAGAGTTAGGGTTAGGTTTAGGGATAAGGTTGACAGTGTAACTACATACGTAATTAAGGGTTAGGTCTGTGTCGGTGTGCGGGAGAGGGAGAGCGGTAAGGCTCGTCACCTGGGTTGCGAGTACTCTAACACCTGTCTCTAATTATAGTGACGGCGGAGGGAGACCTGATCTGGCACACCAGACCGTCAGTGTGGGTGAGAGTTTGACTGGGAAGTACGACATCCACGTGCAGAGAGACTGTCTATTGTTGGAGAGTGCTTTCATCATAGAGTGAAATTACATTATTAAGGACGGTTTCAGTCCATAGAGTGTCTACCAAGAAAAGCAACAAATTAAAGAGACTTATCTGTGAACTTTGTCTCCTGAATCCTGACTCCTCCATTTTTGTTGTCTTTTGACTCCAAAAGAGTTTGTTGTCTCCTGACTCCTCCATTGTTTGTTGTCTCCTGACTCCTCCATTGCCATGAACTCAACATCACAAATCCAAATTCAAGTTTGGATGTTTTTTTGTATTGTATTGAATAGTATTGTTTTCTTATTTATGAAATATTTAATTGCCAGATGGTTCATTTAGAATTATTATTAAAATTCTTCACTTATTACAACAAAACTAATTTTGTTTTTGTTTGATTACACTCTGAATTGAAATCTGCTGAACACCTATAGCCTTACCTGTTCCTTGTCCCTCTGCCCTCCCCTCAATCAATCAGATCCAGTCTGACTAAACTGACTCATGTAAACATGAAACATGATATAGGGACATTGAACACGAAACTGACTCATATAAAATGCTTTATTATCCACTTTAAATGTGGCATTAGCACTGCACTGTGGGTAAGAAACTGTTAAAACAAAAAAGGAATCACAGACTGTGCGTGAACGTCATCGCCTAGATTACAACTATGAAGGGCAGAAAATTTGTCATGACACTTTTGTGTATATGCATGCTGTGTTCAAGGATCGCCTAGCTGCATTGGTCCAGCATTATTTTCAGAATGATGTGACCGCTATGATGCATGGAATTAAGGACAAGTTGCCTAAGCATGCCATGGATGTAAATGACATTGAAAGAGTTGTGACATTTATCCACAATTATGCAGAAGAAAATGCAGTGCTGCTTCCTGGCAGAATTCCTAGATACAAAAGGGAAGACCTAAAGCTACTGCCCTATTCTGTCAGCAAAGTTGCCACCCACAAACTGAATAATGATTCTTGTGAGGCCAGTGGTCATCGAGCCATGAGTGAACGCACATTTTATCGTCTCTGGCAGCAGTATGTGCCAAACGTGTTGCCAATGAAACTCAATGAAACATAGAAGATCTATGAACCTGCCAAAATAACAGTGCTTTATTGGTAAAGGCCTCAAAGAAAGACTAGAAAAAGTAGAGGAACATCTGTGGCAGGCCACAACAGAATGTAAATTCTACAACAGCAATGTCCAGGAGTGCTGCAGAGTTTTAGCTGAGAATGGTGTCTCCAAGCTGCTGGAGCCTGGGAACAGTGTTCCAAATTCATCAAATGATTTTGAGGTATTTTTTTTTCCATTAGTTTCCATTAGTTGTGAACTGTGTGATCAGTCTCCTGGACTACTTTTTTTGATAACAATGCTGTGACAATTGCTCAGGACAAAATAAAAACAATGCACTGGTTCAATACCTTCTTTGGTGGGTTATAACAGGCAAGCATCAGAGGATCACTTTTTCATTCATGGTAGCTGGTCACACAAAGTTTGCTCCTGACTCTATGTTTGGCCTGTTCAAGCGCAAGTACAGGAATTCAAAGGTGGACTGCTTGGCTGATATTGAGAATGTTGTGTGCCAGGCTTCTCCAAGTGGTGTGCTGATTCCCCAACTTTGTGGTGATGAGATGGGCAATTTTATTGTCCCAATGTATGGCTGGAATTCCTACCTGCCACAGTTTTTTAGAAAGCTCCCATCAATCAAGCCACTCCATCACATTGAATGCAGACTGGATGGAAGGGTAATGTGCAAGACCCTTTCACAGTCAGAGCCAGTCACATACAAGCTGCTGAAGTGTGACCCAGATGACATGACTTGTGAGAAACCTGCCACTCTGGTACCAGAAGGACTTAGCAACGAGAGGAAAATGTACCTCTTCAATGAGATTCAGGAATTTGTGGCAGAAATATATAGAGATCTGTTATGCCCTAATCCAACAATGCTGAACAATGTTCCGATTGATGAAAATAACAATGTTGTCCATGCAGAGGTGCTGACCCCCAGCTCCACCCTACACCCATGGTGTTGGAAGACCAAAAAAGACCCCACGTGGTCTTGACAAAAGAATTAAACTGGCTGACAACATTGACTATGTATTCTCTGCTTATGTAGACTTTTTAATACCAAAATTGATATAGTTTTGTGAACACAATCCCTGAGATTATCAAATATTTGCATCTAGACAATTTTAGAATGTGTGGTTCTGTGTATACAAAGTTTGAGACTGACCTGTTAAAGGGATAGTTCACCCAAAAAGGAAAATATTGTCATCTTTTACTCACCCTCATGTGTTCCAAACCTGTATGAGTTTCTTTCTTCTGTTGAATACAAAAGAATATATTTTAAAGAATGCTGGTTAACAGACAGTCGATGGTAACCATTGATTTCCATAGTATTTTCTTTCCTACTATGGCAGTCAATGGCTACCTTCAACTGTATCTTCTTTTGTGTTCAACAGAAGAAAGAAACTCATACAGATTTGGAAAAACTTGAGGGTGAGTAAATGATGACAAAAATTGCAATTTTGGGTGAACATTTGTTTGTTTTTTTACTCCAAATGTTACATGGTAGTCCAGTAAGAGAATGAGATTTTCTACTGAAATGTTATGTATTAATTAATTTATATATTAATTACATTTTCTACTGATATTTCATTTTACTAATAAAGTTATACATATCATTCCACTGAATTGACTTGGTAATTGTTGGTACAATCAAGCTTTTGTGGTACCCCCATTCGTTTCAACGTTTGTATGCTTTTTGGACATGCACATCATAATAAATAGGCCTGTTTTACAAAACTTTAAGAATTTTCCCATAAATGTGTCATATATCACTGAAAATGGGAATCTCAGCTTTAATGTGGTACATGGCATATAGTCAGAATAATTATGGTTCAAATGTGTTGCAGTTTTAAAAATAAGCTTGTTTCTACATTGGAATTTCTCAAAAACATGATTTTCAGAGCCCGAAATACAGCAAATATTTGACATAGCCTTTCTCAGTCAATATTAATGATATCAAGGTTATATTTTCACAGAATGTTCTTTACATTATGTAGGATGATTTTATGTAGAAAACAGTGAATCACAAAAAATTACTTTAACTGGGTTTACACAGACGGGGTCACAAATTTAGACGATCTGATTATGTTTTAAACGCTTGAAGAACAAAAACTCCTTTTACATGTCCTAAACTGTTTGAAAGAGTACTTATTGAAACTCTCAGTAGAGAAATGCAAATGTTTCCAGATATCTGTAAAACATCTAGAACACATTGTATCACAGAATAGCATAGAAACTGATCCGCAGAAAATAATGGTCATTAAGACCTGGCCAAGTCCAATAACTCTCAAAGAGATACGTTCTTTCTTAGGATTGTCCGGTTATTACCGACGATTAATCCAAGATTACGCCAAGATCGTAAAACCCTTAAAAGACTTAACTGTTGGGTATCCACCTCTGCGTAAGAACTGTAAAGTCAGGGGTAAGTGTATGTCCTACCTGAGTCCAAAAGAGCCTTTTGGTGGGAGATGGACAGAATGCTGTCAACAAGCTTTTGATACACTGATCTGATATGGTGTCTCAAAAAGAGCAAGAGCACATCCATCAGTTTGTTACATCACTCATCTGAAAATGGCAATTCTCTACTGATATAGTTATACAAGTGATCAAAGACAAACATCTATTATGTCTAACTGAGGATGTTGATTGTATTCCTCTTGTTGAATTCGTTTCTGTGATCTCAGAGGCAATTCCTGAGAGTTATGAGTGTCTTGGTGGATTTCTAATTGTTCCTTGTATGGCAGAACAGGAACTGAAAGATAAACAAAGAGCCGATCCAGCGATACAAGAGATAATCTTGCAAATGGAATCAGGACAACCTTCTTTACCTGTACTGAGGAAAGAAGTACCAGAACTCCCATTTCTTCTGTGAGAATGGAAGAAGTTGGAGGGACGTTATTCTCTATCCGAAGAGAGTAGTTGGTGATCATACAACTTACCAGCTTGTCCTCCCAAAAGACCTAAAACCTGTGGTCTTGGAACAGTTGCGTGAAAACATGGGTCATTTGGGTGTAGAAAGAACCCTTGATCTTGTTAGAGCTCCAGAGGTAAAAGATGGACCTTTGCGAATGCTTCACAGAGATTTACTGCTACAATGTGGCTCCTTGACACATTCTGCTTGTGGCAGAAGAGCAAATTTTGCATTCACCGCAAGGAAGACAAACAACTTGGAAAAAAGTAAGTGTGGAAGAACAAGAAGATTCAGAGCAATGTCTGAATTATGATGAAGAGGATCCTGCATTACATTCCTGAATTTCCTATTGCCAAAACTACACCAATGAATTTTGTGAAGGAGTATGAAATAGTAAGAAAACAAAGAGAAATTCCTTTCAGATGTGTTAGTTCTGAATACCAGATTTCCCCTGATTCAGTTCCTGCCAGAGGCGAGTTTATTGAAGGTACAAATGATGAGTACTTATCTAAACCATTATACTTACCTGAAACTCAGTTTTCTTCTAGACCAAACTCTGTGCAAATTGATGCAGTAACTGAAAGAACCATGGAAGAGTGAATTCATTCATCTGAAACAAGGCAGTAAAGCTTGAAATTCATCTGCTGATTTCAGGATGGAACATGAAACTAATGCTAACACAGTGCAAAGAGAGAAAACCGAGTGGAACCAGTTGAATCTGATGTACCTGATGAAGATAGATACTCAGATGAATGTGAATCTGGAAGTAAATTGAGGAAGTCTTAAGAAAGTAAGACAAAAATCCAAAAGATTGACTGATGCTGAACTGGGAAATCCTATGATATCAATAATTCAATCTCTTCTGCAGGGTTTGAATACAGCTTTCGTAGAGACACTTGCAGAGCAACCAAAATCAGCAAAACTTCCTAAGATCAAAGTTAAAATTGATGGGCAGTTATAATCATAATGCAAAGAGACTTGCATAGATTAAAGAGTGGAGGGTGTATCCCAGGTTAAAAAAACCTAAAAGCCTTGGAAATACCACTCTAAATAAGCCCTAAATGCGTAAATCAGAAATAAATAGGTGTGGAAATTAAGTAATTGTTTTTTTGTCAAAATTTTTCAAAAGTTATTAGAATATGTATTCAAATTGATATACAACTAAAACACTGAAATAAGAGTGTGGCAGGGCGGAGGGCGGGGCCGGTTGTCAGTCTAATTAAGCCTCCGAGAGGGATAAAGGCCGATGACAGACGGTGGTGCGACGAGAGAGAGTTTCCCAATTTGTTCTCCCGAACCTAGTTATCTGGTCAAAATCCCCTTGTGTCCATAATAAATGGTGCACTAGTTGCCGAGGGGTCACGTATACTACATATATATTTTCTTTTTAAAACACCTACAATCTCTCTTAGCTCAACTTCACCCACTACACACCTTTTAACACATTTATAATTCATTTCATAATACATTTCTTGTTATGCAATGTAGTGCAAATAGAAATGATTGTAAATAAATTAAAAGAGCACAGTTATATCAAATTGTTCATAATGATAGTTCTATTTGTTGTCATATTTTGACTCAAACTTTAGCAAATGCACAGTGAAGCAGAAAGCGCTATCATGATATGTTCCACAGCATGACCATCATCTTAAGTTTACAATTAGACAACATTCATCAGCAAAGTTCTTCAACAAGCCAACAATAAGTCACAAGCTGGTAATGAAACAATGAGGAACATCAGGGTTTTGAAAAGAAAAAATTGCAAGTGGTAATATTCAGCTCTGTCTTTGAAACTGTTGACATCTCCACAACATTTGTCACTTTGCAATGTGCAAAGCAGCCTTTCAACATTTAAAAAAATTAAAACATGGCAAATTAGCTCTGTTCCAAAATCTATTGAGCTGATGTACAGCTGTATAGGCTGCTGCACTCTAAGGCCTCGTCCACACTAATATGTTTTCATTTAAAAACTCATTGATTTTGCTATGTTTACAACTCTAATTCACATTAGAATGGGCTTTTCCTCAACAGAAAATGGAGACAATCGAAAATGCTCTACATTACAGAAAATGATAATGTTAAACTGAAAACTGAGTTTTCAAATTAATATGGATAAGAATGGATGTGGCCCAAGGCCATGTCTATACTAATATGTTTTCATTTTCTGTTTGGTACGTTCTCCATTTTGTAAAGTTTGCGGATCTACAGAGCGTTTTCAAAAGTCTTTGATCACAAAAAAGTTTTCAAATGAGAATGGATTTGTGCGGATATGGCCTAGGGACTCTACACTTGACACTGTTTTAGTTTTCTGTTTCAACCATTCTCCTTTTTCCTTTTAAGTTTGTGGTTGTTGAAAGCATCTTTGAAAGTCTCCATTTTTGGTGGAGGAAATCTAATGTGGACGAAAGGCGTAAATATAGCTAAATCAATGCATTTTCAAACCAAAATGTATTAGTGTGGACATGGCCTGAGGCAATATCCAAACTGAAATGAAACCCTATAAGTGACTGATTTGGAACACTCTCAATTGGAGCAATGCTAGACGCACCTCACGGGAAGCTTGATTCAACAATGGATTCCAATACAGGTTGACGTTAACATGTTGCTATGATAACAAGGCAAAAATGTCCAATCTATAATTTGCAGTACTGAATTAAACATCGGTTTATTATAATTGACATTTGTCTCGATTTCTCCACCATTTTGAAGGAATTTTCCACTGAGATTGTTGAAATTTCCATTCTGTGATTGACGTTTCTCTCAAAAGATGTCAAAATGTGGCCAAATGAAGAAATATTTTAAACAATGTCTACAGTAATCGAAAGTCTTTGTTTTTTTTGTTTTTTTTAAACATTCCAGTGTGCATGAGAGTCAAAATTGTAGCAAAATCAATGCATTTTCAAACTAAAACCTTTTAATATAGACGTTGCATTAGAAGGCAGAATACATTTCCTACTTTTTAGAACATCCTTCATGTTGGGAGCAGTCCTATGCTTAAAAATGCTGCCTAGGAAGGCATGGCAGCTCATTACATTTTGGAACAGCACTTTTTACTTCACTGCAGAATTTCCATGTAAAATGCATCTGCACGTAAAGTGAATAAGGAAACCTCTTTGTATGGAATTCACAATTGCATGTCAAATTCTTATAAGCCCAGTGGCTCATGCACTTCCTCACAATAGGCTAAATAACAATCCAACAAACGTTACCCAATCATTTTAAAGACTATTATACATGCATTAGTTACTCGCACACACACACAAAATCGAATACACACACATACACTCTCTCTCTCTGAATGAGGGGTGCAGTTCACACCTTAGGGAAGATTGTTGGGGCTAACGGCAAGATCCTCACGATGACAGAGTGTCAATACAAAGCAATTTAAGGGCGCATGAGAAATCGACCCCCCAGATAACAGGCAATTTCTCTGCTCCGATGACTCCTGTGGACAGCTAAATAACCACAAAAACGAAAAGAGAAAGAGAGAGTGTAGTCTACTGCTGAGAAGCTGTGATTTGGATCACATTGCATTGGTTACTATTGCAGATTCACTAGTGCCTTCTCTATATCCCTCTGATTCTCTTTGTCTGTCTAGTTCTCTTTTATTTTCTGTCCATCTCTGCCTTAAACACACACAAATATAGTCCATCCTCTGCTCTACTTTACCCTCTGAAACAGCAGCATAGAACAAGATGGAAAGGTTGATTTGAAGGTTTGAGATATGGTATCAAGTGAAATCAGAAAGCAAGATGTGAGTTCCAAGATGCAACAAATAGCATTCTACATATTGTTTCCAAAGTAATATGATGAAGACTGTGCACAGAATGCAACTTATCTGCATGCATGCATGGAATACCCACATACTTACTACTACATTTGCCAAAATGTGCAGTAACTGTAACTTTAACAGCAGTAACACTGTGAGGAATGATCTCTTTCACAATCCAATGTGCTTGATTTGAGCCCAAACTGACCAGGAAGCAATTCAAACGTAATTAAAACAACATCGGCAAGTTTAGTATATTTTACAACTACGACTCGGGAAATGGAAATGGAAATTTTCTGAATGCATGGAATCCCTGGAAAATACAACTTTGAATAAAATTACAAAATAACCACATTTATATCCTTAACTACCAATAAAAGTAATTAAACATGCAAGCAGAAAGTTATCATGATAAACATGATAAAGTTGCATGAACAGTTGACATGCTGGGTAGATTACTTATTAATTGGAACTGATTTCAAATGACATGACACAAAATGCAATCAGTAACGTAATCTCTTAGATTATATTTTTGGGGTAATCTAATCTGATTACTTTTGTATTACTGTCAACCAAATTCCATTCCACAAGTGGTTGAGGCTCAGGGTTACTGACCAGAAGGTTGGGGGTTCAAGCCCCAGCACCACCAAGATGCCACTGTTGGGCCCTTGAGCAAGGCCCTTATCCCTGTCTGCTCCAGGGGTGCTGTATCATGGCTGACCCTGCACTCTGACCCCAGCTGGGAAATGTGAAAACTAATACATTTCACTGTATATATGCAACAACTGTGTGTGTGTATAATGTGTGACCAAAATAAATAAAGGATTCTATTCTATTCAAAATAAAGGATTCTAGTCTATTCTATTACTAACAAAAAGAGCTCCTTATGACATTTTTAAAAACGAATTAAACATTATGGAGTTAAGTGCCTTGCTCAAGGACACAATGGTGGTGGCTGTGGGGGTCAAAACCAGTGACCTTCTGATTAACAGTTAGCCCACTACGCCACCACCACACCTATCAGTTCTGAGTGCTATACTCACGACCCTCCCCTTCTCTTCTGAAAACACTTGAAGATTTACCAAAGATTCAGCCAACACCTTAGCAACTGCATAGCAATGTGGTAACCAACCACAACACCCTGGAGTTGATTTCACATGGGTAAGCACCACTCTCAATGTATGTATATCAGCGGTGTGGTGATTTAGAATGAAAAAAGAATGTAATCCATAGAATGTAAAAGATTAAAAAAAAAGAGTTAATGATTAAGACGATCAATAAATGATTAACATTTTAACCTCTTAAGATCATTGCCATTTTTGGGGATTTCCGCCTGGATTTGGCCTACCCAAATTAAAAAGCTTCCCATTCCCACATACTTTGGCCTAAATACACAGTTTTGGTGTCATTTTACAGGAAACCCTTTGAAGTTGCATAAAACACTGCTAAAAATAAAAAAAAATTAAATATATGTTGTCTGAACAGTAATAACCCTCCTAAAAAAAGAGGCGCTTTTTGATTTTTTTTTATATAAATTCATTTTTGAAAGTGTATAACTCAAGCCCTGTAAACCCTAGCAGCAAGCAGACAGTTTTGGCTGTTTCCACTAGATGTCAGCAAATACCTGAAAAAGGAATTTTGTCTATATCATGTTTTATTTAATATCTATTTCAATTTATTTGAAGGGAGGAATATTACCTTTTTTGGTGTACTTTCCGCCTACCCAAATCTAAAGTCTCCCCATACCCATATACAGTGCTATAAATGCAAAATCCCAGTGTAATTTTACAGAAAACCCTTTGTCATTACATAAAACACTGTTGAAAGTGGTAAATATGCGCTCTGGTGTCTGGTGAGACGCGTCTGTGTGTTTTGGGCACGTAACCTACCCAGTGATCACTTCACAGTCTGGATGCAATATCACAGCCCCTGATTGGTCTATTTGATCTTGAGAGACATTGCCGGAAAGCGGAGGGTCTAAGCTTTACGGCAATATATGCTTTATCTGGATCGGATGTTTACATATTTTCCTGGATTGTTGAATATCATATAACATTACTTTGTATGGCAAGCCGATTTAACTTTTATTCATTTCCAGGATATGAATTCTTGATATCAACAATTCAATTTTCACTAGTTAAAATGATAGTTATTGATATCAGGAATTCGATATCTACTAGTAACAATGGAAATTTTTGATATCAGAAATTAAATTTCCACAAGTAGCTAATTGTTGATATCAACAATTACATTTTTACTAGTTAAATGCTTATTCTAGATATCAAGAATTGTATTTCAACTAGTAAAAACTATAATTCTTGATATCTGTAATTGTATTTTCACTAGTGAAATGTCACCATAGGCTGCCATTCAAAATCAATTGTTGATATCAAGAATTGATTTCTTACTAGTTATAATTCCGAATACACATATCAGCTTTGTATTTATATCATTTTTGATATCAATAATTACATTGTTACTAGTAAAAATGTGAATTCTTGATATCAAGAATTACGTGGTTACTAGTAAAAATTTATATTCTAGATATCAACAATTGAATTGCTACTAGTACAAATTTTAATTTTTGATATCTGAAAATGTATTTCTGATATCAATATAATTTCAGATATCTAAAATGGCTTTCTTACTAGTAACAATCACATTCATGATATCAGAAATGAACATTGTCACTAGTGAAAATGGAATTATTGAGATCAAAAATGAACATTGTTACTAGTAGCAGTTCAATTGTTGATATCAAGAATAGACATTTCAACTAGTGACAATTGAATTCTTGATATCAAAAATAAAGGTTTTTACTAGTACGAATTGTATTTCTGATATGTGAAATTGGAATTTCAACAAGTAAGAAATCAATTCTTGATATCAACAATTGATTTTGAATGGCAGCCTATGGTGACATTTCACTAGTGAAAATACAATTACAGATATCAAGAATTATAGTTTTTACTAGTTGAAATACAATTCTTGATATCTAGAATGAGCATTTAACTAGTAAAAATGTAATTGTTGATATCAAGAATTAGCATTGTTACTAGTGGAAATTTAATTTCTGATATCAAAAACTGCCACTGATACTAGTAGATATCGAATTCCTGATATCAACAATTATCATTTTAACTAGTGAAAACTGAATTGTTGATATCAAGAATTCATATGCTGGAAATGAATAAAAGTTAAAACGGCTTGCCATATACTTTGTGGTGTTTCTGCACTCGAGGGATTACTTGGGCACACAACCACAGAAAACACTGAAAAACGGCTCATTTTGCAGAGAATAACCTAAGGTAAAGGATTATGTAGCATTTGTGGCTAACTGTGCTGTCTAGTGCGAGTAGCACGGCAAATATTCAATAATTTCACTTGTATGTTTACAAATGTTGATTGTATACTTCATGATTCATTCGAAGTGTATTAGATATGTGATTATACCTCAATAAAAAGACTTTTTGGAAATTCTTACTGGCAATGAGAGCTTTCATTTGATACATGGTTTGTACATGTGCGTCATATTTGAGCGATATGAGAAATATGCGTATTCAAAAACGCACATAATTATGACACGACTTTTGATGGGTGGAACTATGTAATTTATTGTAAATAAGTTACTTAGTGTAAAACAAATGCCAAAGTGATGCATATCTCAAGAAAGTAGACATTCTAAGCTTTCAAATGGTACCAGATATGAGCTTATAACTCCTCCGCATACATTTTAAAATTGGAAGTACATTATTACTGACGTAATTTTAAATCCCGGATCCGGGATCGTGGATTTTAAGATTTAAGAATCAAACATTCTACAAGTTCATCCAAGTTCACTTAGACTAAAAGAGAACGAACTGGGCAACAATCTAGCATTACAGATTCTCTTAAATACATGAATTTGGAATTGTTATTCAACTGCCACCTTGCATTTTCTTGTAAAATGCTCTATTATTCTGAGCAAGCGACAGTCTCAGAGACCTGCCTACTAACAGGGAATACAGCTAAAAGACTGACACTCCCTGCAGGCAGTGTTTGGTAATAGGTTGGGCTGTCAATCACAAGATGTTTCCTGAAGAAGACAGCCAGTCTATATTTCCAATATTTGAGTGAAAGTAAGGTTACTGCAGAACTTTTCGGATGTATGGATTTATAGATTCATGACTGAGAGAGAGCATTCATTTTTCAGAGATGCCGGAAATACAGTTGGAGTACTGACATATTTGTTCATGTATTTTCAAGTATAGGCCTTATCCTTTCATTGATTCAAAGATTAATTGGTTTATTTAGAAACTGTTAAAACCTCAGATATTTGTAAAAGTTTAAATTCTCTTTCTGACTAAAGCTGGGTAAAAATGCCAATTTTCATATGTGAGCAAAATGGATATTATCACTGAAATGTACCCAACATTGTACCCAACTCATATAAAAAATAAAATAGTTTGAGAGCTCGAATCGGAATTGGAATCTAATCAAATCAGGAAATTTGTATCAATATCCAGTCCTAGTTCTCACACGTGAAAATGTGAGACCACGTTAAATATCTGTGATTTATTTATTTTATTTATTATGGGGGAGAAAACTGAAAGTTGCTGTGTGAACAACAAAATCCATGACAATGCAACAGTTATACACAACTCGAATCTGCAAGAGCAACTGTTATGTGGTCTATCTTTAACTTGAGAGGTGTGAAATATAAAACCTGATATCACACAATTTCTATTAGACCAATATTCTTCTTCTGCTTCTTCGAAAAATAAAACCAAAAAATATCTAATGGAAAGAAAAGTATAAGTGATTTATCATTACATGAGATTCATAACACCATGTTGTGGCTCATGCCCAAAGGGTTGATCAAGATGAAGTGTTACTCCAAACTTTAAGTTTGGTGCCAGAGAGTAAAATAAAAAAGAATGCCATGAAAGGTTAAAACCAAAGGTGGGTTTTGAACCAGTCATTGCATGAAGTGTAAATGACAGGTATGAGGGGCACCGAAGAAGACAAACTTACTTTGAGATGTAGTTCATCTGGCAGCCTCTGACACACTCACATCCTTTAAAGCATATCAAACACTGGGCTACCAGTTCTCCAGCTTTAGAGACAAACAGACCCAGAATCTCGGCAGCACTGGCATTAGATCCCCACAGAGAAGTGCAGCAACTTATGGGCATAACAAAGTTTGAAGTGAATCTTTCTGACTCATATAAAATGAGAGAAATCAGGAGTTGTGGTGAGACCGAACCCTTCTCTTTTTACGCGAAGTCCATGTCACGTTCACATCTAACAACTCATAATCACTGTGAAAATATGTGTGAACATGATGAGGTAACCATGGAAACACAGGTAAGGTATCCCCTCGCCTCTTGCTGCTTTACTTAATGGTAATTTGTAAAACAAGATGTCCTGACATAAGCAGAGAAAGCACATCACTGAAGCAGAGCTGAAAAATAATCCGCTTATCACATATAACTTTAAAGTTGGCGTGAAATGTCATTGGCGACATATTTTACTTACAGAATCTGATGCATTTCTGATTACCCTTCACTTTTCAATGAGAAAAATGTAGTGTGGCAAATTTTCAATCTATCTGTCCATCTGTCTGTCAAACCATATTTTCAATCCATCTCTGAAAGATGTTTCAGAGGCGGAGCAAGTTATTACACTTTTGGGGCCCTATGAAATCTGCTATATTTTTTCATTTGTTTTCAAATTCCATTTGATTTTTTTACTGAATTTGGTGTTTTATGATTTATTTTCCTAAATTCCGTATTCGACAGTTTAATTACATTTGTATTCAAATGGTGTCTTTTAAAATTAATGTAAAAGATTTATGCAAATGAAAATAGTCATATAACATAACATTATTTTTTTTCAGTTTGATTCAAATTGATGTGCACAGCACATGCAGACTACATATTTACTTAAATTACAGCCTTTTGTCCTTTAATAATCACACCAGGACATATCACAATTTATAATTTGATTAATTGTGCATTCAAACATTCATTTCATCCCAGATATGTAAAGTTTTGTGACATTTTACATTTCATAGTTAATTCCATTTTTATAAATAGATTCCATTATTCTATCCACGTTTTCCAAATTTTTTTTTTTTACTTGTACAATAAGAACAGAAATGTATAGATTAAGAAAGCAGCATATAGGGTGCATTTCATGTGGACTTGAAAGTGATGGTTCAACCAAAAATGACAATTTTATCATTAACACATTTGACTTCCTTTCTTCTTTGTCAAATGAAACGAAGACCCTGTACAAATGCACAGTTGAAAACCTGCACAATGGAGAAATGGGGGAAAATTCTGAAATTTGATTTTGTTGTACTTTCAATATACTTTCAAAATGTGAATACATTTTTAAAATGATGTATTAGCATTTTTCGTAGTGTCCTAACTTTTCAGAATTGGGGTTGTCACATGGAAAGCAGTGGCCAGCATATTCTTCAGAAAACTAAAAAAACTCATGTTCCATTGAAGAGAGAAAAACATACAGTTTGGAACAATAGGAGGGTGACTAAATGATAACAACTCTAACAACAGGCTCCATAGTCAGTGCAGAAATTAGTGCTGGGCCTCTGTGACTGATCTTATGACTAAAATATGGATAATGCTCGTATTAAGCGATGCGTGTAGTTACAGTTCAGCCTGTGAAAGTCTGACACTAGCTCTAAACACCAGAGAATTCTCCAAGTTCATGCATTAATTGTGGTTTCCATTCTGATCTGCAAATTTTATAAAACTAAGTTTCGTAAACTACCCCCCCTCAGAAAGTTTGACCACAACTGCCCAAGAAAACTGCCTGAGATGTATAATTGGGAAGATCAAACTAAGAAAGTTTGAAATCTCTCTGCAAAATAGTTAGTATTTATTTCATTTTTTAGGGCCTGCTGATGGTATTTTTTAAATGAGTTAAAACAGAACTTTTTATAACTGCAGATATACACTTCGTTGAAAAACAAAACCGTTTTCTATGCAATTATGTTGTGAATGTGGCTTGATTACTGTATGTGGTGATTGTTGTGACAGTAAACTCCTGTCAAGTAAATACAAAAATAATAATAATAAAGAAATAGTGAGTTGTTTATGTTGTATAAACACATTCATGTAGGTGTAAATTACACATTTAATTACATACAAATTACTCATATATATATATATATATATATATATATATATATATATATATATATATATATATATATATATATATATATATAAACAGCATTCTGAACGTTGTTATGGAAACCCAGACTTGAAGATGGCGTTTGAACACAAATGAAGGTATTTGAGAAACACAAATAGAGAAACATGTGAGTATCAAACACAAAGTATTGAGTTGGTGAGATGAACGGAAACCTGGTGACAGTTTTTCAGTGTAGGGAGTGATTATCCTTGAGGAGCCACACACACAATTTGATGGAGATGTTGGAGAGGGAACTTGGAAAGATTGCTGAAAGTTTCTGGAGTGGAACACATACAAATTGAGGAAGACGTTGGGAGAGGAAACGTGGAGAGATCTCTGAATGGCATTGGAGTTTGAATTTAAATTTGAATTTAGAGAATTACGAGACCTCAGGTAAGTGAGTCTGTACTCCAAATGGAGACCAGACATTGTTTGAGGAGTGAGTGGGGCTTATATTGTGGAGATTATTGACGTGGTGATGGAAGGCAAGTGCAGGTGATTAGTATTCAGGGAAAGAAGGAAGGTTGTGTGTGTGTGTGTGTGTGTGTGTGTGTGTGTGTGTGTGTGTGTGTGTGTGTGTGTGTGTGTGTGTGTGGCGGGAGAGTCAAATGAATCCATGACAAATGTTATAGAAAACAAAGAAGCAGCACTATTTGGCAAACATTTTTTTATTATTAAAAAAACAATCATTAATTAATTAATTAAATACAAAATCTTACTTAGCGGACACTTTTATCCAAAACGACTTGCAATACTGGAACAACCAGACCAACCTGGATTTTGGTGATGGGCCAATCCGTTTGGCATTCAAGCCTACAACCCTTCAGTTACCATCCCAAATCATAATCCACTCTACCACCTAAAAACAACAAACAAAGTGCCAGACCCACATAGTTATTGTGGTACAGTTTATCCTGTTTTTAGAGCTGTGAAACAAGACCTTTAAAGACAGACCTACCGTGAGCTCCGTGGTTGTACACCGATGGTAAATGCCTCTTTTGAAGACATCGGGCCGTGTTAATTCAACTTCAATGTTTAAAAATCACATTTAATAGCAGAATTCATGTTGAAGAGCTGCACACACCATGATCCAGCAGAGAAAGATCCACTAATCAGAAAATTGTGGCCAGCAATGCTCACCAAATGATCCCTGTAGTGAATGCCTACTTCCATAACACACTGTGAATGACACAAGAGCCCATCTCCCTTTATTAAGACTACTTGTATATTTACAAATATCTGAACATTTAGCTATAAAATTAAGATATATTTTTTTCTATCCTTATAATCAGCAACTTTAAATCAATACTATTATATTTTTCCATAGGCTTTGATTTGACCATGTCCTTCGCAATGCTTCATGGGATTGTAGTTCATGCCCTCATTAAAGACATTAAGTACACAGTCACGTACCTTTGTCTTTTTGTCCGATTTTATATATAGGCCTATATATATATATATATCAGGCGTATAGGCTTTTTGCATACATACAGTATATATATATATATATATATATATATATATATATATATATATATATATATATATATACTGGAGCAACTCAAAAAATTTAATATCATGGAAAAGTCCATTTAATTCAAAAAATGGAACTATCATATATTCTAGATTCATTACACATAAAGTGAAAAATGTCAAGCCTTTTTTTTTTGTTGTAATCTTGATGCTTACAGCTCATGGAAATCAAAAATCCAGTACCTCAAAATATTAGAATAAAGAATGTACAATACAGAAATCTCGACCTTCTGAAAAGTATGTTCATTTATGCACTAAATACTTGGTCGGGCTCCTTTTGCATGAATTACTGCATCAATGCAGCGTGGCATGGAGGTAATCAGCCCGTGGCACTGCTGAGGTGTTATGGAAGCCCAGATTGCTTTGATAGCGGCCTTCAGCTCATCTGTATTGTTGCGTCTGGTGTCTCTCATTTTCCTCTTGACAATACCCCATAGATTCTCTATGGGGTTCAGGTCAGGTTAGTTTGTTGGCCAATCAAGCACAGTAATACCTTGGTCAGCAAACCAGTTATTAGTAGTGTTGGCATTGTGGGCAGGTACCAAGTCCTGCTGGAAAAGGAAATCAGCATTTCCATAAAGCTTGTCAGAATATGGAAGCATGAAGTGCTCTAAAATCTCCTGGTAGACGGCTGCATTGACTCTCGACTTGAGAAAACAGTGGACCAACACCAGCAGATGACACGGCACCCTAAATCATCACTGACTGTTGAAACTTCACACTGGACTTCAAGCAACTTGGATTCTGTGCCTCTCCTCTCTTCCTCCAGACTCTGGGACCTTGATTTCCAAATGAAATGCAAAATGTACTTTCATCTGAAAAGAGGACTTTGGACCACTGAGCAATAATTATTTGAAGCAAAAGTATTTCACTTTATAGTGAATCTACAATATATTCTAATTAAATTACGGAACTTTTTTTAACTGCAACTGTATATAAACAAAAAGCCTATAAGCCTGATATTTGTGACTTCATATGACTTTATGATTCTTAAATGTGACCTAACTTCACAAAAAACATATGTTGCCATTTTTGAGTCAACATGCATTCATAATTATCAAGAACGCAAAATATGCATACCACCATCATTTATTTCTATGTTTGGGCCACATTTTCTCTTGAAATTTGAATTTGACACATAGACTAGTTTTTGCAGTTTCCAATTCATTTTCATTTCTTATTTATAAGTAGTGAATGAGATTTATATGGTGATTTAAAGGCCTATGGGATGATGTGTAGGAAAAAATAATCTCAATAAAATATCACTCGTGCAAGTGAATATCTATAAAAACCTAATCAAACAGGTTTAGCCAGTCTAATTAGAGTCAAGGGGCTTAACAAAAGGTAGAAAATTACAAATGCATAGGAAGACTACAGTGCTATCAATATTGTCATGCAATTTTCAAGTATGCAATTCAAATGTTCATTTCTTCAACTTCAGGCCATTTAATGCCCCAGATGTTGATTTTCTAGAGACTACAACTTTTTTCTTTTTATTATATGAGGGTCTCATTAAATATGAATGGGCTTTTTACATCTTTTTACTAGGCCTTCAACATTTATTTTTGTACTTTTCATGTCTTTTATGCACAGATTTTTATAGTTTTTGCCTTGTCCAATACCCACATTTTCAATATTAATTCATACAAATTATAACATGTATAAAACTATGCTAATATAATCAAAGAGTGAAAAGAATATTAAAACATTTCAATATTTATTTAAAAATAAATAATGACTTTTGCCCCTATTTTTATTTTTTATTTTTTTAAGTTATTGTATTTGTCTACCAAGTCAATAAAAGTGTCAGTGAAGAGCATGCTTGAGATTAAACATAGGATAGTGTGATGTTTGTGATGTTTGAAGAAAACAATTAAACAAACAAACAAACAAACAAACAAACAGAGTCATGGTAAACATCACTTGACAGCAGAAAATTTTCTTTGGGCATCATTTCCAATCAAGCTGTAATTGGGGGAGGAAGGGGCAATTTTATTATAATAATAAAATGTTAAAAATGTCATTTCCATTACCATCATTTCCACCACAAAATTATATTAAACACTATACAGAATTTGAGATGTGGTGGAAATAACACTGTGTCAAGCTTCTGGCCATGCATTTACATACAATATTGTTAATAGACAATTGTGGCAGGGTGGAGGGCGGGGCCGGGTCGTAATTCTACACACCCGGTCCCATATCAGGCTAATTAAGCCTCTGAGAGGGATAAAGGCTGACTGCAGCGGATGGTGCGAGAGAGAGAGATCATTTACAGACATGTCTGTCATGTGTGTGTGTTAATCAAGTTAATCATTAAAATATTATTTATATTGCCAAGCCGGTTCTCGCCTCCTCCTTTCCACTGAACTGCTTTACAACAAAAAAAAAACTAAAAAGTCAAAAAAACAACAGACTGGTTTGGAATGACAAGAGAGAGAGAGAGAGAGAGAGAGAGAGAGAGTAAATAATGTCAGCTTTTACATTTTTGGTTGAATTATTCCTAAATTGAAGTTAAAGGGCCAGTGTTTATCCTGAGTGATCCAGGTACATGCTTAGAAATCATATGGACTTGCATTACTATTTAAATTATAGATTTATTCTAAAACAGGTCAGCTTTCCCATAATAACTGGCTTATTATTCCACACTCCTGGTCTTATTTGCTGCCGACTGGTACAACTTTAAAGAGCCCACATTAAGCAACTCCCCACACTCACTGTCAGATATTTTTTAATGCGTAGACGAAAAGTTTGACAGTTTCACGGATCATACCACACATCAAAATCCCCAACTCAACTCAACAGAGGACTGACATTTATCAACATATGACCATTTATTAAGTGCAAAATCACTGCAAAATTGAGTCTTTCACTGGAGGACGTTGTGTCCTCTGTTTGCAGTGATCTTCCTGTCCCACCCAGTATCCCTGCCATATAGTGATGAATAAGCCCTGGTATAATGAAAGGACATACAATGTGGGGCGGGCACTGCTGCTGCCGTTATGGGGGCCGCTGGGGGCCCTGGGGCCGCAGTTCTCCAGTGAGTTCTGTTGAGGCAGGCTGCTTCTCTCCCATGACTGCCCATGATGCATTGAGTTTCGGTCTCGTACCGTACTACACAGATTAGAGTAAAGTGAGCACTTTCATTTATTATGGATGAGCAAATTAGTGCCATGATGCATGCATTACACACTCTGACGATGGAATTACCTTGTGAAAGAGAAAGAGCAAATGAGATGGAGGGAGTATGATAGAGAGAACATCATGAAAGTATAATACAACAGATTTAAAGGAACAGTTCACCCAAAAATGAAAAGTTTTAGTTACTCGCCCTCATGTTGTTCTGAAAATGTATGTAGTTTTTTGTTTTTATATGTAACACAACAGTAGAGATTTTTGAAAAATCTTTCCACAGACATCTTTCCACTTTTAAGTTTTTTTTTTTAATAAAAAACAACAACAACTGTATACAGGTTTTGAATAACATTATGGCAAGTAAATTGTGACAGAATGTTCATTTTTGGGTGAATTATCCCTTTAGAAGCTCTTTAATGTCACTCTCAGTTGCACAGTCCTATTGTATAACGAGTCAATGCTCTTTAAAAATCAACAGAAACTGAACCAAATATGACCTTTTCACCTTCTGTTTATTTTTGCTCCAGACAAGTGCATTGGAATTCGTTTTTATTTTTCATTATACTGGTCTTGTGAAGTGAGACTCAAAGGAGCTGTGACACTAGCTCTATGACAGCTCCTTTCTATTGATTTCTTTAGTCTTTATTCAGGTGTTGTGAACTATGACCATAAGATGGATATCCAAGGATAGCATGGCAACATCATTATCTGTATAACCTTTTCTTGACTCAGACATACAGAAACAAAAGAGAAGAAGCTGAACACCAGAAAAAAGAAATACATATATATATACATAATGCAATTACTTTTTAGACAGAGTAATTATTACAGTAATCTAATTACACTGTAGAGGATGTAGTCAGTAGTTAGTAATTAATTACTTTTTTAGAGTAACTTACTCTAAAAAAGTAAATTTTTAGAGTAACTTATATATATATATATATATACATATATGAACACAAGCTCTCACCCTGTGACTGAAAAATAAACTATTAACAAACAAAGGTTTAAATAAATGACCAAAATGGCTTAGTCCTTAAGTCTCCCTATATCTAGAGTATATTTACTTTATCGTTCACCGAGCGCAGCTCCTGCATCAATCCCAGGTCAGAACTACCCTCGTGTAGTTTTCTTAGTGCCTTGGCTTTGTACCCTTGCACGATGCCATGGTGTGCAGGGGAGAGGCGGCCTGTCCAGTGTCACTGTAAGCCTTAGTCACCAGTGATGACGTAAACCTGTCAGCCCTGGACGGGAGTCTCAGACGGTTCCGCCAGGTGGTGGCATTTTGCGGGCACAGGAGCACCGCAACTGCCTTATCCACCTGGGGAATCGCCAAGTACCTCCTGGCAGCCCCACCATTGAGGGTAGTGAGAGCAGAGGAGCTCATAGATCTGGCCCAGAAGTAAAATGTGCCCCCCACGACCTTGTGAGTTCATCATGCACCTCTGGGCAGAAAGGCAAACTCACCCTTAGACGAGCCGGCAGTCTCATCCCAGAACTCGACGCAGCCTCATACCCGTAGGTAGAAGGAACAAGGTGGGGAGCCGCTGGGGTGGCTTTCCTTCTGAGGAAGGAAAGACATGATCGCAAGGTTGCCATTGTCATGTTCTCATAGTGAGAACATGACCCGTCCGTGAATACTGTCTCCGCATGGGCAGCACCCAAGAACGTGAGTCAGCGATCGTGGCAGACAGAAGCGGAGAGGTAACGACCGCAACCATGAATTACATACAGACGGAAATGCATCTTTTTTTAAAAACGCTCTCCATCAGTGCCGCTCTGTAGAGAAAATATACTCTTTTATTTGCAAGAATATATACTCTTTTAGGCTGTCGAAGCACCCAAGGGCGTTCTCTGCACTCAACCGATGCACGAGGGGGAGAAACTGCTGTAATGCACCGTAAACCCAACAGCATGCAGAGGTGAATGGACCGGCAGAGGAATTCAGCTCGCTGAAACACAACCACTCTGCTCCAAAGAAAATATCAGATTGAGTGGTTGCAAGCCAGCACCTTTTATACCCGTATGTTCGGGGGTGGCATGAAAATTTCACTCGCCGATTCCCATTGGTCTTTTCTCAAAGATCAGAGGTGTTTAGGGCTCCCAAGCGCGGTGCCTAGTGTCACTACATCGACACAACGTCGAGTGAGTGACAAATAGGGAATCAACTTCGGCAAATCCTGCCACAAGTTCTTTCTCAAAAGCGCTAATTGTATCAAGTCCGTACCTTGTGTACATGCATCAAGGCCAAAGCATACTTTGGTTTTCCGCATTGCGGTACATTCTTTTAACTTTGGCCCCTAAGGCCCCTAAGTTTACAGTTTATGTGGTGCCAGTCAATCAGATTGTAAGCTTTTTGGATAGTGATTGACAGTTTTTCTTTTTTGCCATTATGCATCAAACGTTTGGCAAACGAAGTGTGGGCAGTCCAAGAACGTGCTGGCTCAGACTAGTATTTTACTGAAAACTGTGTGGTAACTGTGGTAAATCTGTAACAAAGGCCTACTCTTGAGCCAGCTGGCATAAAAATAGAAGGTTTGCTTCTGGATATGCTGAGATTGTTTTTGAGTGTAGTGTAGGTGAGAATGTATCATCACATACGATAAGCCAACAACACAACTTCAGTTAAACACCCACTAGCTCTCTCTCCAACTTCTAGTGTCATTTCTCTCTCTCTTCTTCTCCACTCCACTCATTACAGCGGCTCTGTTTAAATAATGGGGACATCTCTACAGAAACACACTTAAGAGTTCTTGCCGCAAGCGCTATCAGCAGGGTACACGCACTGCTGCAGTGGATTCTGGATGGAGGAATCAACACAATCTGACAGCGATTGGGAGTCAGCATGTATTCGCTCTGGCAAGTCATCTTTCCTCTTTCTGGGAGACACCATTTTTCCCTTTCATCTTTCAGTGAAAGCGTTGCACTGGCAGGTCCCCTCTCTCTCTTTGTGCGCTTTAATTTTGTCCCTGCACCTGCCACTGTACAAACGGCTATCCACCTCTACAAGTTGAGAGTGAGCTTTCTTCTGTGTTCTGGAAGAAAGCCCTCACCTCGTCTTTCAATTCTTTCACACAATCCAGCCCTTTCCCGCTCAACTCCACTTCAAACTCTCATCTTCGCACTTTTGTAATTCTGAAAGACATTTTTGCCATTTATTTTTTCTTTTTAGCTTGTATTTTTGGCCACCACATCATTCCCCTATTTCTACCTCCCTTAGTGGTTGTAAACAAAGTTATTATAGTTTTACCTTTTCAAATTTTCTATATGTTTTATTATTATGCTTATTTTGTTATATTTATGGCATTTTTAAAGGGGGGAAATGGCTGAGGACCCTCAGTAACATTGGCACATCTCATATCATTCCAAACCTATTTGACTTTCTAGTTAATGCAGAACAAAAAAGTCAATTATGTTAATTAATATTTCAGGCCATCTTTTGGATACAGTGGTTAAGCTTAAAAAAGTCCCAAAAATATCAAATAAATTGTCCATGCGATTCATGTGTCATATTCCAAGTATTTTTAATGTAAATACAATAGGTATTGATGAGAAATAACAAAACAATTCTTAATTCTCTTCCTCATTCCTTGTTCACAGTGGCATTCGCTCACACAAGAACTTGATTTTAGAGGGTGAGTAAATTAGGATATACTTAAAAAAATTTTTGTGACTTATATACAATTTCAATACAAGTTGAGCTAAATTGATAGAATTTTTGGCATAAAAAAAGTGAAATCTGTGCTTAGAGTGTGGCACTTACAATGGCAGTAAATGAAGCCAATCTGAGGGTATAAAGGTAGAAATCCCCCAAAAACTTTTTAAGATACACTTACATCAATTCTTCTGCTAAAACGAATCGGTTACCTAACGTAACCTCGGTTCTGTCTAGACGAGGGAACGAGTACTGCGTAAGCTAGCTTACGCTACAGGAAAGATTCATCTTTTCTGAGATATTGAAGCCAAAAAATTATCCTTCATTTTGTATCCATTGTCAACGCAGTGCAGCAGCTGCATACCTTGAGCGGGCTAGCTAGCGAGCTCATTGGTTGCTCTGCGGCAACTGCTGCAGCCTATAGACGAACTTGAGTGAACTCACGTCCAATGACAGGCCCGCGCGTCACTGTATCAAAGCCCGCCAGAATGGGCGTGGCTAGAGTGCATATAAGCGTAAGTTCGTGAGGCTGGAACCCTGGTTTTCATTGAATGAAGCGAAAATCGCCGTGGGCGCGAAAGCACGGCCGGCTACGCAATACTCGTTCCCTCATCTAGAGAGAACCGAGGTTACGTTAGGTAACCGATTCGTTCTCTTACGAGAGGTTCTCTCAGATTATGTAAGCTAGCTTACGCTCACGGAACCCATTGTCAACGCCGTCGCGCCAAGCATCCACTGCATGAGCCCCGGGGTGGGGGACCCGGGGAGCCCTTGTGAGTGGGGAATAATATTTGGCCGGCAAGAGTGCGGACCAGTGTGTGTGTAATACATAAGCACATAGTGGGAAGGGAAAGACAGAGCGCGGTGCCGGTCTGTGTGGAATGTGTCCCGCCAGTGCAGCTCACCAGGGAGCTGTAGCGTATTAAACCGCTAGTAGTTTTGCCTGCAGGGCGAGCACTTCCAGATTGTAAAATCTGACAAAGGTGGAGGGGGAAGCCCAGCCCGCTGCCACACATATGTCGTGAATGGAAATCCCGCTGGACCATGCCCACGAGGAGGCCATGCCTCTAGTGGAGTGAGCCCTAATGCCTAACGGGCATGGTAGGTCTTTTGACGCGTACGCGGCAGCAATAGCGTCCACTATCCATCTAGACAGTGTCTGTTTCAAGGCGGCGAAACCTTTGGTGCGCCCTCTGAACGAAACGAAAAGCTGCTCAGAGCGTCTGAAAGAGGCGGAGAGCGCAGCATACAATCTCAGTGCTCTGACTGGGCAAAGGAGTTTGGCGTCGCGTTCGCTATCGGATGCTGGCAGCGCCGATAGGGAAATGATTTGTGCTCTGAAAGGAGTACCGATCACCTTGGGGACATAGCCGTGTCTAGGCTTTAAAATGACCATGGAGTCACTTGGTCCAAACTCAAGACACGCAGGCTGACAGACAGCCGTGAAGGTCTCCCACACGCTTAACTGATGACAGGGCAGTTAGAAAAACGGTTTTGAGTGAAAGGTATTTCAAATCCACGGATTGAAGCGGTTCGAAGGGGGCTTTCATAGCTTCGAGAACTACGGAAAGATCCCAGATAGGAACCGATGGGGGCGCTGGGGATCATCCTTCTAGCTCCCTGAGGAAGCCGGATGACCAGCTCGCTTTTTCCCAGTGACTGGCCGTGCAGGGTTCAGCTGAACGCCGCGACGGCCGCCACGCATCACTTTGAGCGTGGATGGGGATCTGCCCTTATCCAGCAGCTCTTGTAAAAACACGAGCAGCTGACGTACACCCCACATGTCCGTGGGTCCAGGTCTCTGTCGGTGCACCATTTTGAAAACACAGACCATTTGGACGCATAGAGTCTTCTCGTGGAAGGGGCCCTAGCGTGTATGATAGTGTTTATTACTCCTTCTGGCAAAGCGACGGGTAGTCGCTGATCACCCACGCTGCAGCCCCAGTGCTCTGGGTGGGGATGCCAGATCGTGCCGCGAGCTTGAGAGAGGAGATCTGCTCTCACTGGAATGGGCCACGGGCTGTCATTGACAGCTGCGTAAGCTCCGGGAACCATGTCTGATTCTCCCAGCGTGGGCTATGAGGAGCACCGAGTGACACGCTTCCTGATCCTCTGCATTACCTGTGGCAATAGCGAGACGGGAGGGAAGGCGTAAAGCGTGGCGGTTGGGCCAGTCCTGGGCCAGCTGTCCTCGCTGAGAAAAATACTGGGCAGTGAGAGTTCTCTTCTGACGCAGAGGTCTATCTCTGCTCTGCCGAATATGCTCCATAACTTCTGGACTGTTTGAGCGTGCAGGGACCATTCCCCTGGGGAAATATTGTCTCTGGACAGTCTGTCTGGGCCGCCGCTCAGGTGGCCTGGCACGCGCGTCGCCCTCAGCGAGCGCAGGTGGCACTGGGACCAACTCAGTATGCGTTTTGTCAGATGGAATAGGTTCCTGGATCTGACACTGCCCTGACGGTTTAGATAGGATACCACAGATCTGTTGTCCGAACGGACCAGGACGTGGTGACCCTGAATGACCGGGAGGAAGCGCACGAGCACGTACTCGACCGCTATCATTTCCAGACAATTTATGTGAAGGAGCTTTTCCTGAACTGACCATAGGCCAAAAACCGGAGAGCCCTCGCGAGACCGCGCTCCAACCCGTGTTGGACGCTGCCTGTCGAGATGACTTTTCGGCGAGATACAGCTCCCATCGTCACTCCCCGCTGATACCATTCGGCCACTGCCCAGGGCTGCAGAGCTGAGATACAGGTCTGAGTCACTCTGATCGGCTGGCGGCGCGTGGCCCAAGCCCGGCGAGATGCACGGGTGTTTAGCCAATGCTGAAGCGGGCGCATGCACAGTAAACCCAGCTGAAGTACTGCTGCGGCTGAGGCCATGTAACCTAGCATTCTCTGAAATTTTTTCAGAGGCGTGAGGCTGTTCATCTGAAAGGACGCGGCTAGTCGCTGAACACGGCGCGCACGCTGTGTAGATAAGCGATCCGTCATCGCCATGGAGTCTAGTTCTATTCCAAGGAAGGAAATTGCCTGACTGGGCTGTAGTGAGAAGTAGGCATCTTTCAGATCGAGAGAAATAAACCAGTCCCCCTGGCGCACATGCGCGAGGAGTTTCCTGATTGTAAGCATTTTGAACGGTCTTTTTGCGAGCACCTTGTTCAAAACCCTGAGATCTAATATTGGTATGAGGCCGCCGTCTTTCTTGGGGACAAGAAAATAACGGCTGTAAAACCCAGACTCGCTCAGAGAAGGTGGCACTCTCTCTATGGCCCTTTTGCACAGAAGGTTTGCTATTTCTGAACGAAGCATGCAGGCTGCTTCCGTGTTCACAGTAGTTTCGAGCACGCTCTGAAGCGGGAGGGTGGCGATCGAACTGTAGCAAATAGCCCTGTTTTATTGTGCTTAACACCCATTTGGATATCCCTGGGATAGCTTTCCACGCTTTGAAGCGTAACGCTAGAGGGTGAATGGCCAAGTCGCCCTGATTGCCGCACACAGCAAACTGAACAGAATGTGTGAGCGCGCTTACTGTGCTTATGCATGATTGCTCGCAGACAGCAGGGACAGGCTGTTCTGTGAGTGACTTCCCGATTGAGGTGAATGGGGAAAGAGTCACATCTGTGAAGTGATGCGCGAGCATAGTCACGGGCATGGGACTTACATACAGAGAGGTGTTTGCTGGCCGTGTGACCAGAGCGGGCAGAGAAGGGCGCCACGACGGATTCGTGGGTGCGCTTATTGACTCTAACACTCGAGCTGGCTGTGCCCGCTTTATGTGAGTGGGCTCTGATAGGGACACGGGAAGTGTAATGCTTGTATGTAGGGGTGAACACTGGATTGTGGGCACATTTTCTACACATAAGGCATGTTTGCTTTTTACAAGATTTCTTTGGGTCGCCGTGAAAACGGCATTTGAGTGTAGGCAAGCGGGCAGTATCACCGGCTTGTTGGCTGCTGAATCCACCACTGCAGTAGCCTGAGAGAAGGGGACTGACAGGGGCTAAGCTTTGACGGTGGTCCGCCGCGGCGGACTGAGCCGTCGCTTCCTCAACAAAGCTAGGAGGACTTCGGTTGCTCAGGTTTCAGCGCAATCTTAGGCCGAAGTCCCGCGGGGGTGGCAGTCTCGCGGTGGCTGTCTGAGCTGCTTCTAGGGCGGCCGCCCTGTCGACGCTGAGAAGTCTGGCTTTGCTGAGCTGGGCGCTGCTCGTGCAGGAGGCTGGTCACGTGGGCGGCCTGCAGAGGAGCTTAGCGCGACGAGGCAGGAAGAGATTCATGGCTTGGGTGGCTTTCTGGACTTCCGAGAAATGGTCAACAATGCCACTCACCGCGGAACCGAAGAGACCGGACGGAGAGAGCGGCGCTGAGGAATGTGGAGCGCTCAGCTTCTCCCATGTCGGCTAGCGTTAGCCATAGGTGTCTCTCGGTCACAGTCAGCCGCCATGCACTTCCCTAGGGCTTGAGCTGCAGCTTTGGTGGCGCTGAAGGGCGAGATCCGTCGCGCTCCTTAGATCTGAAACAGCCTCTGGGTGCCTGCCTTTCTCATCCGACTCTCGAAGAAGATCCACTTGGAGGATCTGTAAAGCGGCCATGGAATGCAGAGCAGATGCGGCTTAGCGGGCGGCGGCATAGGCGTGGCCAACACAGGCGGAAGTAGTTCTGAAGGCCTTAGACGGAGCACTGGCTTAGACCGCCATCTCGCGGAGGGCGGGCAAAGGTGTGCTGCTACCGAATCCTCGACCGGGGATGGAAGAGTAGCCCCTCTCGGTGGCGCCGTCCACCGGGCGAGAGAGGTGGAGACATGGGATCGGTTCCTGGCCGAGAGAGCGCTGCTCCACGATTTAGAGAGCTCGGCGTGGAGTTCCGGCAGGAAGGGAGCGCCCGGCCGCTGGCGCACGCGGCGACGGCTCTGAAGAAAGCAGCCGCCGAGTCTGTTGGGAGCCTGCTCAGAAGGCGGTGACCACTCGAGCCCGAGGCGGTCGACGGCCTGTGTGAGGAGGCGCTGTAGTTCTTCCTCGACTCGCGCGGGTCCTGCTGGATTCCTGGGCCGAGGAGGAGGCTTGGGAGCCTGACCACTCCTGCTGTCCGAAGCCATGATGGAACAGCAGCCCTTATCCTCCGCCTTGTCATCTGAGATGGCAACAGTGCGGCCGCCGGCGGTAACTGCGCGATCCCGGGGCGGGAGGGTGAAAGCGAGGCTCAAGGGAGAGGCTCCGGCGAGGTAGTCGCTTATAACACCGGTTCCGCAGCCTTTGGGAGCGGGCGCTTCTTTCTGCGCTGGCGAACGAAGGCAGCGCGGCGGCTTCGGGTTTTGAGTGCTTCGAGTCGAGCCCGCAGGGTTGACATCGAAGCTCCTCGCAGAGGTCGCATCCGCCGTCAGCGAGGGCGAGCTCTGCATGTTCCAGTCCCAGGCAGAGAGCGCAGATGAGGTGGCGGTCTCCGGCGCTGAGAGGGGCGCGCATGAGGCACAGGTGGTGCGAGGCATCTTTAAAAAGACGCTCGTTGCTCTTTTGTGAAGTTCGCTGAGGAACTAGCTTGCTCTAAAAGGATACGCTGCCGGATGGCGTAGCTCGCAGGATGGCTGAAGGTGGCGAAGACGGCCGGCTTCTTCGAAGCGCTGTCCAAGCTTGCTAGATGCCCCTCGAACGGCGACGCGGCTTCTGCAGTTCAGAGATGTGAAGAGCTTCGCTGAATAGATGAAAATCAGGGTTCCAGCCTACTGAACTTACGCTTATATGCACTCTAGCCACGCCCATTCTGGCGGGCTTTGATACAGTGACGGCGCGGCGCTTCGTCATTGGACGTGAGTTCACTCAAGTTCGCTCTATAGGCTGCAGCAGTTGCCGCAGAGCAACCAATGAGCTCGCTATCTAGCCCGCTCAAGGTATGCAGCTGCTGCACTGCGTTGACAATGGATACAAAATTAAGGATAATTTTTTGGCTTCAATATCTCAGAAAAGATGAATCTTTCCCGTAGCGTAAGCTAGCTCACGCAATACGAGAGAACCTCTCGTAAGAGAACTGTTTAAATCGTGATTTGTATGCTCATTTTAGGGATTACGACATTACATCATCATGGCAACAAAGTTGTAAAATTGCATGTAACTACATGGAAAAGGGTAGCAAGCGATTTTATCACACTAAAATTATTATTTAGTTTTGCTATCATTACAAAAACAAAAAACGATATTACTATTGTAAACCCGGTTCCCTGAAAGGAGGTAACGAGATGTTACATCGATGAGTCAATGGTAGGTGTCACTCCCAACAGCCACAATCTCTATAAATCTTTTTCTATTACACCAATTAAATTGGCAGATGTCTTTCAAAGTCCCACCTTCCATGCTCAGCGAGCGTATATAAGATGAATCGGAAAACAGCCTCCTCAAGACAATCAACTGAAAGAGTATCTCTTAAAACATTTCAGTGGTAATCAATATTGTGGCAAGGTTACGTCCTGTCTTGTTTCCTCCTTTCAGGAAACCGGGGTTACAATTTTAACCTATGTAGACGTTACCTTTCAAGTCGCTCACTCCACGTTACGTTGATGAGTCGTCAGTAGGGGTCCATATACCACAATGCCACAATACTGATTTGGCTGCCTTTGCTACCAAAAAATGTGGTAGAAAGTTCGCAGAAAGCCCACTTCCACACTTAAGCGTGGAAGAGTCCGGGACAGTAAGTGACCACTCAGTGACACTGTAATAGTCAGAGGATAGCAAATTTGACATTTGAAAATATTAGCAACCAACTGCCTTGCATACACAAGAGTGCTGCATGACTTGAGATAGAATTGATCACTTACACTGTGAAGAGAGCCCAAAAATATCCCAGCCAAAACAAAATTGACCAAAATTGGGCAAATTGCATTATAAGAGGTGTTTGCCAAGCCAAACCCCTATTTTGTGTAGGTAAAGAAGAGGTTAACATTCATAAGTGACTTTTTAGTGTTACTAGCCATATGGGTAGTATACAAAAATACTGATGCCACATGTCGTACAGGTAATTCAGAATGCAAATGCCCTGCATTCTGATGGGGCAAGTACTGCATATGCACATCTTGTGAATGTGCAGGGAGCCAAGGATATCACAAATGGGAGGATATTTAACTGGTATGAGATCCCCTTGAAGGCAAATCTCATAAACAGCCGGTATTGAGGGGGAATGTGAACATGAAAGTGTGTGTCTTTTAGGTCCAGTGACATCAACCAGGGGTTTTCAAAGTAAACAGATTTGTAAAAAGTTTTGTATGTAGTTGTTGTGGCAAAAAATTATCAACCAACCATTATCACTGCGTAAGCGACACTCTGACTCAAACAGTCTTTTAAAATTATTTATTCTTGCAAGAAGGACCCGGTCATTACACAGGAGTTAAACTGTGCCGTGAGTGGGACCCAGAAAGGGAGGGCTGACTTGTATTTTATACTCTTTTATCCCAAGGTTTTCCGGTAGAAGCAGATCATCCCTCAGACACAGAGGCATTCCCTTGCAATGACTATTACTGATCAATGAGTATCAACATTTCTACAACATAGTCCTTTACAATAGCCAAGTAAATAATACATAAAATAGCTTATGATAAATGTGAAAATAACTACCTCTAAAAACAGCAGTACATTCTGGACACTTATTCAAAGTTTTATCAGCTATTGTCCTCTACTGTAGTGTTATGTTACTAAAAAAACATCATATTTCAGGCGTTGGAGCAATTCACCAATAATGATTCAGCAATGTGTCAAACACCGGATGAGTGATAAATATTTGTCGATACATATTTCTATTAATATAAAACAGTATTTTGCATTATTGTTATTAAAATAAATAGCCTACCTGTTTGTCCTTATGACAATGGGATTATTTTTCGCCTATATTTTTGATAAATTCACATCACATAAGCCAGTCTCCGTCTCTGTTAATCAAACACATGAAGACAAATCAACCTGATATCATGTTGAACGTTGTGCTTTTGTTCCACATTTTCGGATTTTCTGTGTCCTAGATAAACTTGTGCAGCTATGTTTTCCACTGTGGTGACAGAAGATGTGAGTTGCAACAGATGTTCTTAGTTCATTTGATTTGCTCATATCTCATTAGCAATCATCAGAATATAATTCTTATTCAATACAGATATAACCATGTGTTATACTGCATTCTTGAATCGTTACCGGCCAAATGGCGAGTTGATCCCTCAAGATCCAGTTTGTTTCTTCCTCGATATAACATGTCTTCAGACATAGAATATTTGGATGAATAAACAAAGGCAGAGCTATATTTCTTTATAATAGACTCACGCAATCGGTACAGATGCTCTCTCGCATGATATGCATGCGTTCATGACATTTAGCAGAATTACAACGCCATAGAGCTATTTTCATTTATTTTCACAATACATTTTCATTGTATTTATTTATTTATTTATTTATCTTTTGATTTTACTTGGTGAATTTATCATAATTCTCAGCGCCTCCCCTGACATGCCCTGGCACCTCCCGGTTGATGTGCGTCACTGATGTGCGCAATAATTTGTTTCTGCGTGACCACACTGAACGGAAATCTTACTAAGGTCCGATTCAGATGACACATGTCCAAGATTGGCCTTAGGCTGCCGTCTTTCTTCGTAATGAGAAAATACCGGCTGTAAAAGCCCCTCCGGGCTTCACTCTGTGGAACGCCCTCTATTGCCTGTTTGGCAAGGAGATTCTTCACCACCGAATGAAGTATGGATGCTTTCCACACGGAAATTGTGAAGAACAGAACGCCGTTGAAGGACTGTATAACCATTCTGTACTGTTTTGAGAACCCATCCAGGCATTTTTGTGGAGCGCAAGATGGCATAAAATCTTGGACTCTAACTGAGAACATATGTGAGGTGTGACTACAGCATGGTGAAAATAGAGTTCTTATTTTTATTATGTAAATACATCCGTCAATATACATACATATTTATTGACGTGAACCGAGCCTTCTTCTGGGTGGGGCAAATAGTGGTTGGAGCTCTGGGTTCCTCTTTGCCTGGGTTGTTCTTCCTGCCATGGAGAGGGTTTGGTAGCAGTGTCTTGCGTCTTGGCATGGGTGCTGTAATCACACCACTGGCTTTGCGCTGCTTGATGGTGTCACTTGACTTGAGGCCAGAAGAGAACTGACCTTGGCAGAGCCTGGACGGCAGGGCCCTGATGATGATCATGCATGAAGCAGCTTTCCAGGGGCTGTAAAATGAGTTGGCAGGAGTTGGCACATCTCTGAGAAGTATAGATGGGAGAGAAGGGCCCTTCTTCCAGCCAGGGGCTCAGATGGTGGAGACCATTCGAATCCGAGCTCCTTGACTGCCCTGAAGACAATGCGTACCAGTTTGGCTTCTGATTTTTTAACTCTCTTTGCTGTGTCACTTGCCAGACAGTTGTTCAGATCATCAGCATAACCATGCTTCACTTTCTGATGCCTGTTCTGAGGAGGCTGTCTTCCGATCCGCCATATATAAGCTGGCTACGGTCATGTGATAATAGCTCAATCGTTACGAAAAATATTTTTGGTGTTTATTTTTTATTAGATTTTCAACCGTGGTTTTTAGTTTCATTTTAGGCCACGTCCACACTTATCTGTTTTCGTTTAAAGACTAGAATGGAGTTCAGATTTATTTTGTGTTCATTATTATATTTTGGTTTACGAAGATGTTTTTAAAAAAAAAAAATAATCTTATTTTTACTAGGATTATGCTAATAACCCAGTGCAGAACCAACGTGAGAATACACAACAAATCCTCTTTCATTCTCTCTCTTCAGTCTTCTCTTTTTTTCCTTCTCTTCTTCACTTTCCTCTCTCGCTGTCTGCTTCTATATTCATTACAAGCACAAGTGAATGACCTCAATCTGTCCGTCCGAGTTAGAGACTCACACCACATATATTGAGTAACACCTTGAAAAAGACAAGCTTCACAACTCTCTCTCTCTCACACACACACTTTCTCTAGCTCATTAATTTGTCTTCTGACACAATCACTCACCTCTTGCACCTGAGAAAAATTGCTTTAACACGGTTTACCTTTTTAATTACTAATTACTTGCCTATAGTTGATAGCACTATAAAATATGATTGTCTGGTTGGAAGCCAAAAGTACTGAGAGGATACATAAAATAATAATAAAATATATATATATATATATATATATATATATATGATTTTGTCAGTAATAGTCATATATTATTAGTTGTGCTTACTAAGGAGGGACCTGAGTCATGTCTATGAGTGTGAAAATCAGACCTCTTGTTTAAAAAAATAATAATAATTATAATAATAATTATAATAATGTAAAATGTTGTTCTAGGTGAGTAAAACTGTTTTTATTTTGTGCGTGTGTGTTATGTGAGTATATGTTGTTTGAAGGAAAATAAAACAGATGGTGAGACAGAAAGAAAGTGAGAAAGAAAGAAAGAAAGTGAGAAAGAAAGAAAGAAAAAGAAAGAAAGGTAATTTAAAATATAATATATCTGTGTCCTCCAACATATTTTGACCAAAAGGATTATCACACCTTGGCAGCCCTATACTTTGGCTGTTCTGTAGGGCTGCTGCATTATAAATAATTACCCTCTCTGCATCATCCATCATGTCCATTGTTTTCTGTGTTCAAATTCTTCTTATGTTTAAAGGAACTGGACACATTCACGGTCTGGTTGGTTTAAAGTTGACGCATAAAGCTAAAGATTCTCAGTGCACAGTGCATAGTCAAATATTTGTGCGTACAGCCTGTGCATGAATTATTTGAGACAGAAATCATGATAAACTAGTATGTTCATGGTTGAATTTATTCTAGATTTAAAGGAATATTCCTGGTTCAAAACAAGTCAAGCATAATCAACAGCATTTGTTGCATACTGTTGACTACCACAAAAATTGATTTTGACTCTTCCCTCATTTATTTAAAAAAAACCCCGACGTGAATGGGGCTGGTCCTTTAAGAATATAATTCAAGTAAACAATGTTTTAAAATTATATCTACAAGTCGTAAAAATCATATGTGTAAACATGATTTTAGTGTGATAAAATCAGGGATTCTCCAGTGTTGTGGCGTTTACCAGATTACAAGGTTTATCGCCGTTATGTCATCATGGCAACCAAGTTGTAGTATAAAAGATTATTAAGTGAGGTTATCACACAAAAATCATGTTAACACATTTTAAAAGGATCAATGGAAAGGAGGAGGCGAGAACCGGCTTTTCAATATAAATAATAGTTTAATGATAAACTTAAAAGACAACATAAACACACACATGACGGCATGTCCGTAAACGATCTCTCTCTCCCGCACGATCCTTTGCAGTCGACCTTTATCCCTCTCGGGAGGCTTGATTAGCCTAATACGGGACCGGGTGTGTAGGATCCACACACATATAATATTTACGTCCTGTATACTTTTGTAACAGCATGTAAATTATTGTTTATGGACTGGCCCCGATCTCTTCCATTGTAAGTGACAAAGTAACCACTATATATATATATATATATATATATATATATATATATATATATATAAAATTGTTTTAAAATAAACAAGAGACAAGTCAAAATATTTTTTAATTAATCAACATTCTGCCACAGATATTGTTGACTGAACTTAACTCACGGAAAAACCTCATATTGAATAATCCGGATTCATCAACATTAGAATGGGGTAAGAATAAATGTATCTGCATGTACACCAAATGTTTGTGCAGACAAATTGTATGTAAAAAGTTGGCTCTAGTAGGCCAAATGAATGGTCTGTTCTCAAAATCATCTGCTCTGCATGCTAAATTAACCTATTGCAAGAATCTACCCTCATGGTGACTGACCATAAAACCGAGAATGAGCATACGTCTAATAATCAGCCCGCTAGACATGTTTAACCCAGAAGTAGGGGGATTCAAACCCTTGTCTATAGTTCACAGCTTCCTCTTGAAAGCTCATTACACAACTGTTTCAAATCAAAGGTGAGAATAAGGGTGCAAATAAGGTGTTAGACAGACGGAAGTGACACTGACAAAGTGAGATCGGGTTTGAGAAAAGTCGCATGTTCATTCTAACCTCGCCCTGTACCTTTCCTCTCTTGCTGCAGATCTCATTTTAATAAATGATACATGAACCTGTGGAAGCCGTCAGAGGAGGTGCTGTGATTGTATATGTAGTGAAAGCTTGACAATGAAGGTACAGTGTGACTGCTGTTGATGATGGCATCGATTTCAAGGATTCTTGTTTTAAGTTTGGTCTAATGGTTGTCGTGGCAGAAAGCCACACTTGCTGTCAGCCGTATAGCTGTGGAGTCACCATATTTTTAATTGTGTCTATCTGGCAATGCACTAATGAGGATCGGAAGGTTGACTTGACCATTACGAATTGTCTTTGGTAATGAGGGCCTCTCACCAACCAGTGGTATAAGGGATAAGGTTAAAAATTATCAATTATATTATAATATCTATGAATGCCTTTCAGATGTCTCAGAAACGCAAACAGATGTACACTGGTGGCCAAAAGTTTGGAATAATGTACAGATTTTGCTGCCATCACATAAATCAGCATAAATGTAATCTAATCCATGTGCCTCCAGTGATTTAATCCATGTCTTCAGAAGAGATCTGATAGATGTGGTGAGAAACAGATCAATATTTAATTCCTTTTTTACTATTAATTCTCCTACCTGCTCAGTAAATCTCCACTTTAACTTTCACTTTCTTCTTGTGTTTTGGTGATTCACATTCTTCATGGGTTAAATTCGCCACCTATTGGGCAGAGAGAATTTTTTTTTTGCAAAAATTGACTTAAATATTGATCTGTTTCTCACCCACACCTGTCATATCCATTCTGAAGTCATGGATTAACCCACTGGAGTTGTATGTTTTACTTTTATGCTGCTTTTATGTGCTTCTTTACTTACATTGAATGGACCTACAGAGCTGAAATATTCTTCTAAAAATCTTAATTTGTGTTCTGAAGAAAGAACGTCATGGCAGGTTGAGGGTTAATAAATGATAAGAGAATTTTAATTTTTGTATGAATTATTTCTTTAAGTAGTACATGGGGGCCACATTGTCCTCCTTTTGAGATACAATGTTCAACATTGATTTAGCTCTAGTATCTTTTAAGCCCAGAAATAGTTGTGTTCTCATTCTAATGCACGATTATAATATAATTAAATTATAAAGTGCATTTGATCATTTAGGCATGAACCCGCAATAGCGCTCAAACATTAGCACCTGTCTATCAAAAAGTGTGCAGCGACAGACATCAGGAAATAAAAAGTAAATCTTTTATATTTAATCTAGATCAACCAAGCAGTGGTGCTCTTGCTATCATGATTGATGTAATGAACACCCAGGTTCTAGATGTAGAATATAGGCTAAATATAAAAAATAAAAAAACTACTCAAAAGTTTTTCAGATCAACATCTAGATCATTTTATTGCCCAGCCCTATTGATAGCATCGTATTAATCTCTCACAGCAGCCCAATAATTCAGTGATTGTTAATTACAGGTTACATTAGACACAGAGAATCTAGTAAGCAGGATTATGAAATTTACCTCGGTATGTTTCTTCAAATTAGAGGCAGGATTAATGCTGATATCTGGCTTGAGCAAGTTAAACTCACATGACACGATCAATCAATTGGCCTTTTTCACTGTGAAAATCCCTTACAGGTGCTGGTGTGATGTTCAGCTGTAAACTATACTTGAGGAATTCTCCACCGTTGGCGCCAGATCTTCAGCTGCCATTCAAGTTTTTTATGTGTGATTTGATTTGACGGGAGTCACGAGACTCTCCCTAGAGAATCATGTTGATAGATAAAAATAAAATCAGGACAGGGAAGTAGCGAACACAGACGGTGGAAAAATAACACAGTAAAAGTACAGTTGCAGCACTTAAAATGTACTCAAGTAGAAGTATACAATTTTTAAGCTACTTAAAATGTACAATTCTTGTGGAAAATGGTTAATTACAGTTATGTAAGTATTTGTAATTTGTTACTTTACACCACTGGTCCTGACTACACATTGTGATCAGTTGAATGCCGCTTTGGTGAATAAAAGTACCAATTCCTTTCCATAAGAGCAAACTCTGCATGTGTACATTTGAACATAATTCAGGTTTTAAGTTTGAATAATATTATTTAGAAATGTGTGTACCCAAGAAATGTACTTAAAAGTTATTTCATTAGTTAAACTGCATTCAAAACTAATCTGATTAAAAAACTTTAAATAATAATGTTACACTTCTTTTTGACTACATTAAATTTCAATTAGAAAACAGTAATTCATTCCTTTGTAATCAGATTCCACCCAACACTGTGCACAGATCACTTACTTGAAAAAAGAACCATTCCCTCCAACCACTTGACTCCTGGCGAAGCCCATACAGTCAATTCTCGATTATAAAATGAAGTCCCGTCCTACTTTTTTTTTTTTTTTTTTCTCACACAGAAATACATCGAAATGGGTTGTGAAAGGCTTTTCATGTTGACTATTAGCTTCTCTATGTACAGTATCTAATTTAATTTTATTGCACATTTTAAATAGAATAATGTTGCCTGAAAGATTTAGATTTGAAAGAAATTGAAGAATGAATACAGGTAAAGTGGGACTCATTTCCTGTTTTCCCCCTGTGTGTAAATGTAAACAAAGAAACTCATATTAGACATTTTTGTACAACTATATTAGCTTAAACATAACTTCCAAAATACCTTTGTTACCACTCTTGTTAATACTGTACATAAATTATAATCTTAATGACCAAATGTTTGGCAAATAATTTTTGTGGCTCAGTTTCATTATCCTTTCTGCTTTTTCAGTTAACTGGGAAATACACATTTTGACTTCGACACAAATGGTGGCGGCAAGACCATATGAAAGGCGAAGAGAAATGACACCAAAATCATCAATCAATGCAATTGCTGAGGCCATTTCATGCTAAATTATGTCAGTTATGTCCAAATCAATATAATGTACTCCTATAAAGCAAAAGATGGTGCTGTTGTGAAATTATAAGCTGGTGTTTAGCCTCTTTGATGTGAAAGAGGCCCATATATGTTGGAAGAATTTAGTCTCAAGTACGTTTCCACTGATAGACTATGCGCACGAGCAGACCTGTCACGATTCCCCGTTGTCTGCTCAGTGTTTCTCCCGTCACCTGTCCCGAACTACACTTCCCATAATCCTCTGCCCTGTTTCTGCAGTCACAGCTTCAACATGTCAAGACCGTCATCCTACTGTGAAAATTTCTGTTAAGAATTAAGGAATAATTCTGGCCTCATAGGTTAGGTTATAGATGCAGCTTTAACAGAGAAAATAACTAAATGGCTCCAGTGTACAAAATAGTCAATTTTGTCAACTCCGTATGAATTTCCAGAATAGAGTCGAAACAGATAAAAAACTGATAGAATGTATTTTATCACTTAACTCCTTTACTGAACACCATTATTAGATCATTAAAAACGTTACACTCTTGTTGGATGGATCAAATTTAAATATCATGCTCATTAGTGTGCCTGATGGAGTAGATTTGAGTTATGACGTGAATAAATGTAAATTTTCAGAAAACAAAAATGCTTTTACAAAAACCTCACATCAAGAAATGTATAAATTGCGAACTCATAGTTCTCATTGCAGGTAAAATATAGATAAAGACTTCTATTGTCAAAAGTTTGGTAGGTTAATACTACACCAATGCTGACCAACCTAAACCAGCATTAAAATACTTCTCTAAGGTGGTCTCCTCCACAGTGTTTTGAAACTGAAACTTCAGCACAAGAAAGTGTTTTGAAACTATTTTCCCTTTAGTCTCTCTTTCTCTCTGGGTTCGAAAAATGCTCTGATCAATTAACCAGACTAGAGTCGAAGGGATGGAAGCCTCTGATGGTGTAAAACTTTCCACCCAAGTCTTGATTCTCAGTCTGAAGCTGATGCCACTGCCCCGCTTTAAAAAAGTATCTGTCTATGGACAGTGTAGAGGGAGCATATTTCATTCATGAAAGGCTTTGTTTGATTCAAAATTCTCTCTTTTCAGCTTATTCTCTTGAAAAGTCCTCAAATGAAGTTGTTCGCTCTATGTAGACAATGAAGGGAGTTAGTCCTTTCCTGTGGCATGACAGTTAGCAGAACAAGAGGCTACCCAGAGGTGGCATACCTACATCAGCTGCTTAGGAAGATGTATAAAAGATGCATTAAACACAGACCTGCCATTAACTAGGATAAATAAATAAATGGACATAAAATATTGATTTGCGTTGAAATTGTGTAATTTGAGAAGAAAGAAATCTCTGAACACTGGAATCAACCTCCGGTTTGCATCGGAGTTGGTGTTTATTTTGAGAAAATGACCGACTGACATCTCCAAGGTTGTTCATCTATGGTAAATACTTCTATTGAAGCTATCAGTCTACATTGTCTCAACTTAATTTTTAACAAATCGTGTTAAACCCATGGTTCTTCCAAAATCCACCAAAGAATTGTGGCAAACAAACCACGGCAAGCAAGCTCTGCAGCGACCACTCGCTTACATTAAGCACTGCAAATTGATTTACACTTTAAATCAATGGTTTTACAGTATATTTTCCATTGTTTTAATGCATCATTCGAAAGACGTTAAGTACAGTCTTGTGCCGTTGTCTTTTTGTTCGATTGGCAAATAAGTTTTTCCTTCAAATAAAAGTTTGCAATCTTGTGCTTCACCTCGGAGCTGATTGATTTGGTTCACGACTGTGGCAGGGGCTGGGTCGTGATCCTACACACCCGGTCCCGTATTGGGCTAATTATGCCTCCGTGAGGGTTAAAGGCTGACTGCAGGGGACCGTGTGGGAGAGAGAGATCGTTTACGGACATGTGTGTGTTTGTGTCTTCTTTTAAGTTTATCATTAAACTATTATTTATATTGAAAAGCCAGTTCTCGCCTCCTCCTTTCCATTGAATACCTTTACACTGGTGCCGAAGCCCGGGAAGGAGGAGGGATACGCCGTAGTAGAGTTCTCGCCACTACCGTCCACCCCAACGGAGCAGCCGCAGCCATCTGCCGGGGGACGAGGAGCCCAGCCACCTGAACGAGGACGATGGCCGCCGACCGCGAGGGGAGAAGGGGCTCCTAGCCAAACGCCTGGAGCGGTCAGGGCCGCTGCCAGGGGCGCAGGAGTCACCTACCGGCTGCTGAAACGCGGCGGGGTTTAAGACCGAATTAAAAGTTGCATAAGTTAATTAAGGGATAATATACAATCAGCCGGATGTTATCAGACAATAAACCACGACAGGGTGATCAGGACCCCGACGTGAAGGCTACTTGCCAAATAAATAAATAAATGCACATTAAACATTGAAATTAATTTATTAGCTTACTTGTAGAGGTTGTACAGTGATCCGAGAAGCAGGAGGGACGGCTCGCAGAACTCGGATTAGCAGTTGTTACAAAGCAATATCTGACCACTGGATGGCACCACTGACCAATCAGAATGGAGTATTCCAGAGAGCCGTGTAATAACATTAGATAATGCACTATGAACTAACACTCAATAATTTTATTTTTATTAACTAACCGTAACAAAGACTAATAAATGCTGTAAAAAATATATTGTTAATTGTTTGTTCATGATATCTAATGCATTAACTAACGTTAACGAATGGAACCTTATTGTAAAGTGTTACTGTAATAATTATATATCATGGTAACAGTATTTTATATTTTTGCTGGAAATCCACAAAAAATATCCAGTTTATTTTTTAATAGTCATGTGAAGAACTTTTAAAATGAAAGTTACTCTGAATCTTCTGATTCGTTTTTTGGTTCCTTTTTGGAACTTGATGGTTGCATACAAAAAGGTACGATTATTCATAGCAAATGAATTTTCGAACAAATCAACCTACTAATGGCTTTATTATGGTTGTCTCTGCATATTGATCTGAGATAGGACAAAGTATTTCAACATTACAGACTTCACATTTAACTTCACTGCACTATACCATCGCATACAGCACCTGGTTGAATTGGAATCCAGGTTGTTAATAAAGAAGATGCAGGTTTTTGTGCTATAATACTGTAGGCAAAAGTGGTGCACCTGTTTTGTGAATTTGTCCCCTTGTGTTGTGGTGTCTGTCACTAGCCTGACTTCCCCTTCCCTCGGCCAGGCTCAACTCACTAAAGTCTCTCTTCTGCTCCCCCTCACCCCACTCTCACCTTTCTATCTCTGTCTGTGGTCAGAGATCTTGCCCTGGGACTAATTAGAGAGAAGCTGCAGCACCAAGCTCAGCTCTGCTGGCATTGGAAGTAAGTGTGTGTTTGTGTAAGTGTACACGTTGTGTGTGTGCACATGAGTGCATTTAAGCGAACTGCTCTGCTCTCAGACAAAACAGCAGGATCTTTGTTTTATTATTTATCTAACCACTCCTCTCTCTTTCAGTCTCCTTCTTACTCTCTTATTCTTTGTTACGAGCATGCGGTATATGTGGGGATTTGCAGGAGACAAGACTTGCATCTAAAGCCAAGTTCACACTACAGTACTGAAGTTTGACTAGAAGCGCGAAGACACGGCGTGGATCTTCGTTTCTTTCCTGGGGGTCTCCGGTTCCTTCCGGGGGTCTGAGACTCCCTGTAGTTCACACCGTGCATGCATTTCTGTTGACTGTATAACATCATTTACAACTAAAGATAACACTTCAAAATACACATTTCTGCTTAATTAGTGTGTTTTAGGAACACTTACTATTAAATCAATGAATGCTTAATAAAGGTTGTAATGAAGCTCTTACTAATGGCTAACTAAGCATTTTGTGTGTCCTAATCTAATGTGAGAACTATATATGCCTAATAAAGCATTTATTAACATGGTTTAAGATAAAGTATGGCCAACTGGCCGGGGGCCAGTGTGACAGTTTTGCCCATTCAGGCCAGAACTATGTTGTCACAAAATCATCCGTTGATCTTGTAAATGTGTTGTACATGTGACCTAGTCTGATTATTAAACCACGCAGCCTGCGATTTCATTTAAGAAATATCCAGTTCTCTTGTGTTGCGTGCTTCAATGTGATATGTGAAGGCACTGACCCGCTAAAAACATCACATAATGACTTCTGTAATCTGTGTATTAGATTACAGAAAGTGAAGCGCTCATTTAATGTGAAGCGTGCAGCACATTCCAGACTATTTATTTAATGAAATTGCAGCTGCCTTTCCACTGCATCCAACAAATGATAGATGATAGACCAGAAGTCATGAATTTCCAGTGGAGAGTCGCATGAGGGGGCTGCATGAGGTAATAATTTCTTTTCATCATTGATGTATCTGTAAAATGACATGTCAAGTTGTCCCTCATTGTTTTTTCCTCCCAGTAGAATCTTAACATGATATTTTCTTCAAGAATCCAAACACTGCTCTTTTCCATACAAAAACAGTGCTGTCAAGGTCCAAAGAGAAAGAAAATAATTATAAAAATACCATAAAAGTAGTCCATACAACACATAGCTGTTGTATGGCCCCAGAAAGCTTGGAATATAGTGTAATTGGCATATGGACTACTGTTATGGTGTCTCAACTCAACTCAATTTTATTTATAGAGCACTTTCAAAAACCACACTGGTACCAAAGTGCTGTACATGGAGTTACAAAAAATTAATAAAATCACATAAATACAGCTTAAGAATGCAAAAAACATTTAAAACCAATAAAACAAGAATAAGATAAAATTGACCTAGTACCATTTATAATGCAATTAATTAAAAGCTAGGGAAAATAAATACGTTTTTAAGGCCCCCTGGAAAGAGAATAGAGACGGAGATGATTTTATGACCAATGGAAGCTCATTCCAAAGTCTAGGGGCTGCCACCGCAAAAGCTCTATCACCTTTAGTTTTTAGGCGAGATCGAGGAACTGACAGACACAGCTGATCACCAGAGCAGAGAGACCATGAAGGTTGATTCAAATTTATTAAAGCAGAGATGTCGATTATTTATTACTTATTTAGATTACTTATTAAAGAGATGTCTTTATACTGAACCTTTAATAGTACTTTATAGTATTTGTCCTTTATGTAGCTTGACAGCTCCTGCTCACTATAAACTGTTATTCTATGGAATGGAACTGTTTAAAAGATCTATTTTAATGTTCCAAGAACAAATCCCAGCATATGGGTTTTGAACAACATAAGGGTGAGTAAATGAGTGAGTAAAAGTACATTTTCCAATTTTAGGTGAACTACTCCTTTAACTGGGGGCTCATTTTCGTCTATTTTAAAAGCAGACTCTTAGGAGATGCTGTACACAATTCAGAATTAATATAAGACAAAGAAATTATTAGAAAATCTTAAAATGATTTTAAATTATTACCTAAGAATATTTGCTTTAATAATATATGACACTGTCCTTACCAAAACCTAAAAGCACAATAGAAGTCAAAAGTCACAGGTCTTTCCATGTTCTAGCTCTAATCTTTATATATATATATATATATATATATATATATATATATATATATATATATATATATATATATATATATATATACATATATATATATATATACACATTTCTTAGACAATGTCAAGAGAATTTTCTAGAACGCTATAGTGGTGGCCAAAAATATTGGCACACTTGGTTAATTTAAGCAAAGAAGGCTGTGAAAAATATGTCTTTATTGTTTATTCTTTTGATATTTCATTCAAAATATTCACAAAAATATATCCTCTAATGGATATTAAACAATTGCAAACACAACCCAAGATTTATAAAAAACTAATATTTTTGTCAACATGTAATAGTCATTTTAATAATAATAAATATTATTATTAATATTATTACTATTATATCAGGAATAATTATATTTAAGAAACTTTCACAAGCATGTGTGCTGTTGTACTGAATGTACTGTAAGTTTGTGATTGTCTGTTGTGCTCACTTATTTTAAAAACTTAAACATTAGCATTTTCTTTGAAGTAATACAAGTTGTTGATGTGTTGAATATATAATTTTGCTCATTGAAACTTGTCATCAAAGTGGTGATTTGGCTAAAAAAACAATTCCATGAGAGACGAATGAAGGGGGCGCATCCCGGCCTGAATCCTGAAAGCTGAATTCTTCGTTGATCAGCATTCAAATCTTATGACATTTTTGTCATAATGCAGACATTTGTATATTAAATACTGTGCTTGTATCATTTTACTACAAGGATTGGTACCTGAGATAAAAATCCACTCCTGCAATCTCTGGAAAATGATTACATTAAATGCCCTATTCAGTAACCACAAACTAATGTTATTGCTCCATCCGGCCTAGCGCTGAGAAAAGTAACATGTTACATGTAACAAGTAAAAGTAACATATACATAGGCAAAATATGTCATGTGACCATGGGCTGTTTCCAGAGCATGCACATTTTTTGGACATTCCTTCTAGAATCAGATAAAATTTAATTAAATATTCATAGAAAGTCCACTGGTGAAAATTATTTAAACAGTAGTTTTAATAGGCAATAATGAGAAGAAGTCTGCTTATAAAGCTTAATAGGATGGAACATGCTAAAGATGCATTTGTGTTGTGTCTGTTTTTGTTTTGTTTTTTAACTTCAGTGTCTATTTTGAGCCTTTGTGTTTGAGATTCTGTGGAGATGGTTATTTCACGTTTTCAGCGTAATGGATCATTACAAAATGTTTAATTTGGCATATACAATTCTCAGTTTAGATTAGGTCACACAAAATACTTAGTTAGCAATTAATCAATGCTTTATTACGACTTATATATATTCAATATTAATTGCTTTAATAGTAAGTGTTACTAAAACAGGAACAAATACATTAATTACCTTTTAAATGTCAATCAAATTAATTGTAGTTATTATAAAGTGTTACCCAACTAAAAACAGAACGTGTTTTTGCCACCACTTTGTGGATGTCACATCATATCTCACAAGTATACACTCAGGAAAAACAAGTCTTGTAGTGTGTGCTTTGCATTAATACCTGAACTGACATGCTCTAATATAAGTGAGGATCTGATAGCGTAAATCTTAAAGGCTGAAGAGGCTATAGACTCTGGATTGGAATATTCTACACTGGCGCCTGATCATTTATCAAGGGATAAACAAATGTTAATACACCAGGTTGTGAGCACATCAATGTAATTGATTGTTTGTGGCTTCATGCATGTATCATTTATCACATCAACTAAAGCCACATCCCCACAGTGCTTTGAAATTGCATTTCTTTTCATACATATTGGCCTTCCTTGACAAATATAGTGTCAATTATCATTGAATTAATCTTTCTAATAAGGCTGTGGTTAAGCACCAACACCCACATCATTTTACAAGCCTCCGAATGCTGTATATAGTTTATTTAGACTGATATTAGTTTAATTCAGAGGCCAGGATTACAGTAGTATGGGACATTATTGATCATGTTTTGTACAGCGAGATGTATCATTCTTTAGGGGGAGAGGCAGTGGACCGAGCTGGTCCATACTGCACACAGCCTTTCAGCAGAGATAACCAGACTGTAACCAGAGCTAATATCAGGATTAGAGGAACTGTTCGATTTGGCCTGCGGTACAAGGGGTGAACATAGTGTAACTATTGCTAAGATGTGCATCATTGCAAACTGTTATGTCACAAAGTTTAACATGGTTTACCCAAGTAGGTGTGGTGGTGGCGTAGTGGGCTAAAGCACAGAAATGTTAATCAGAAGGTTGCTGGTTTGATCCCCACAGCCGCCACCATTGTGTCCTTGAGCAACGCACTTAACTCCAGGTTGCTCCGGGGGGATTGTCCCTGTCATAAGTACACTGTAAGTTGCTTTGGATAAAATCATCTGCCAAATGCATAAATGTAAATGTAAAGTATTGGATGTGTTCCTGGATCAATGTTATTGTTGGACCTCGAACAACATTTCTATAAACCAATCAGATTTGAGGTTTTAGGCTGGACAACACAGAAAAATGTGATTACTTTTATGGTTATACCACACTATATACCACAGTATTTCCTTATGATAATGGCCATAAATTATAAATTGGTTACCAGGACAGGGCCATTGAGAACTGTTGCAGACTTGAGTTCAGATTTTGAAAGGGTGGAACTGATAATAAAATGATAATTCTATAAAAAGATATTGTCAGTTTGTTTAGCTGAGGTCAGTCACAGTGGAAACAAATGTGTTACTTGTTCACCGGCTCATTGCTCCATGAATTCACCACAGATGCGCTATTGATCCTACGGATTCACTGACCAGGGATCAGAGTGCGAGAAGCCAGAGGAAAATGAGATGTGAGCAACTTTACCTGTTGCTGACCCCAGATCAGACCAGGCCACATGGGGTAAATTAACTGTTGCTAACACCAGCAGGAGCCGCTGACCCAGGAGCAGGTGTGCATTGATGGGGGAAATGAGATGTGAGTAATGCTACTGTCAGGAGCTGACCTGAAATCAGATGCTAAAACAGAAAAGATGTGACCGTAATAATGACCATTAGGAGTGGGATGACCGGTAGTGGCATTGCAACAGCACAAGCTTTTGCATTGTTAGTGACAAAAACTGAAATGAAAACTAAATAAAACAAAGTTTCATTAGGTGGAACACCAAAACGAACTAAGCTAAAATAATTTAAGTTTCAGAAACATGGTAGGGCACAACGGGGCTAAATTCTCCCCAGGGTAAAAGGCTCCTTTGATTTTATTTTCTCCCAAAACACTAAATAGCATCAAAAACTACATCAACTACTTCCTAAACACCTGTTTGTCACTATACACTCCAAAATGTTCCTGTTCCAATGTGGGTTCACAATGACTTATCTAATCACATTGGAGATTCCTTAAATATATATATATATATATTACAAGAAATTATGCACCCTTTTCTGAAGTGGTTCTTTTAAATAAGCATTATCTTAAAGGTGCTGAAAGCAATGTTGGCCATTCTAGAATTTCTTTAAGCTGAGCCATTGGACTATAGCCACGCCTTCCAAAGATACTAAGCAAGCTTTATTGAGGCCGAGCAGAAACAGCTGTCAAAAACAACAGCAGCAAAATAGCGTCGTGAACTGACAACTGTTATGAGAACATGCCATAAAAATTACATTTAAGCCTCAACTATTCACTGCAACTAAAACACTATGAGAATGTGAAAAATTATTGACAGGCAGACAGCGTCAGAGACAGAGTCTAGTGCTGTAGGCTGGTGAGATATCTCAGGACACTTGTTTCATTAATATCTTTCAGGGAGTATAGGGATATTTTGTGCATTCCATTCCATGAAACAAATCGCTTACAGAACCTTTAATCTGTAACTAAAAAAAGCATATTGCTGACTTTAATGTATTTGCATAAGTTGACAAATGGCGCCCTATAACTATTGCCCCGGTATGTAAACTATATCAATATAACCTCCACAGGGGGCTTTTTACCCCAAGTGAGGAAGCCTTTTACCCCAGGTTCCCTCACTTGGGGTAAAATACATAAGGTGTGCCTTTAGCCCCGTTGTACCCTGTGTTATAACTTTTGAAATCATTACAACCTGCTTTGATGCATAACACAAAATACCACTACATAGTGACAACAGCAGACGGCCTTAAGAATTTCATGCACTTAAACATATTTAAACTGATTTAAGTGAACACGTTCATTTTGGCAGCCTAAAATTAAAATATACAAATAACTAACCATATTTAAAAACTAAACTGAAACTAGAAACTACAATGAAGCTAAAACTAAAAAAAATTAATTGAAATGACAAATTTAAATGAAAACAAACAGGTTCGTTCACACAGTGGACTGTTCTTCACAGTTCTCTGGATCCAGTTTGTGTTCGGTTATTTGCTTATCTTACACCGGCATGGATGAATGGGCTAATAGTGTGGAAAATGATTTCTTGAACATCCAAGGGTAATGATGAGCTTTCATTTTTAATGCTGCTTGTATTATTAAAGTGTAAATACGAGTGTTTGAGAAAAACAAAGAGCGCAACAAGAAAAGCCACTTCAAAGTAATTTTCTCTGTAAACACAGCATATGCCAGCTCTTTTTCTGTGATCATGATGAATTCTGGGTTTTGTCGGCGAGGTACATGATGCAAGGTTGATTTAATCAGACAGTGAAGCAGTTCTTTCATTTCTTTCTCCTTTCAATTTTGTTGTCTGAGAAGTGCAGCCATGGAACAGCTTAGGAAAGTAAGCGAGGTAGAGAGAAAGGCCTCGACAGGCAACAGACCTCATATAAAATACATTGAGTTGCGATGTCAGTTTACTACAGCACGCTCAGCAGTGAATGCACATGTACTGAAGCGCTCTGACTTGTGAGTTGTATTTGGCACTAGGGAGGCTTTCCTCACACTGATAGACCTCTTCATTAGCAAACCTCACACCAAACTGCGGCACATAGCATGCAACTTCATTGCAACATCTTAAAAGAAATAACAACAACATGTTTGCATTTTTACCCAATAGATCACTTGTGCATTCAAAATAAAAGAAATGTTTGGTGTAAGATTTTGTAACACGGTTCAATGTAAAGAAGGGTGCGAGAACCAGCTTAACAATATACATAATAGTTTAATAACAAACTTAAACAAAAAGAAAAACACAAATACATGCCAGGCAGCTGCCCGTAACTTAATTAGCCTGATTAGGGGCCGGGTGTGCAGCATCACGATCGGTCCCTGCCCTAATCCCTGTCACACTCCTCCCTCCTTTCCTTCAGGCCGGGTAGCCCCAGGTATGACGCACATCCTCCCACCTCCTTTCCGGCCCCACCTGCTGGCAGGTCATCTTTTGACCTGGGAGGGTGACAAAGGGAGGGACAAAAAAACCACAACAACAACAAAATGAGAGGGAAATGCCATGGAGCAACAGTGGGAGAGAGAGAGAGAGAAAAAAACGTACTCGCCGGTTCTCCAATACGCCATAGCCAGGTCCTTGGCCACTCCTCCACCCTCTAGTGGATGTCAGCCACATGCCGATCAGCTGCCCGTAACTCTCTCTCTCTGGAACTGCCGCCTCCGGTTGCTTTTATCCCTCTGGTGGGCTTATTATGACAAAATTTATTGCAATTTTAATATATGGAACACTTCTTCTTTGCTACATAATGCAGAGTAGGTTTCATTAGGAAACCTTACACCAAACTGCAGCGCACAGCATGAAACTTGAATGCAATATCTAAAACACAATCACTTGCATCTTAAAAGAGGTTATGACACATTTTAGTGCAATATTTACCATATGGACAACTTGTACTTTGGTATAAAAGATTAAAAAAGAGGTATGTTTGATATAAGGTTTCATAACCTCACACCAAACTGTGGTGAATTGCATGCAACTCTATCACAACATAAAGATTGTACATTTCATGTATAGCTTACACTTTAATTTAATGAATTAATACATTAATACTTGGACACCTCTTACGTTTTAGTGCTGTGGGTGGAATTTTCAGACAGTCCCTTACAAGCGCTAGTCAATGAAAGCCCATCAGCATGGTTGGGGTTACTTTTGAAATGTATTCCACTATAGATTACAGAATACATGCTGTAAAATGTAATCTGTAATGTATTAGGTATTTTTCAAGTTCTTTCATAAAAACAAGAAGGAGCGGATTAGCATTTAGATATTTAGATTTTTGAATGTGGAACTTGGCGAGTAAAAAAATCAAATTAATTACATAAAAATTACCTTTTTTAGATTGATCATATGATAAGTCCCGGTCGAGGCCTTCTATCTTGCCGTGAGTGACGCAATCACGCTTCAAGTGACGTAAATTGAAAACGAAGTGCGCGAGATCGTCATCACTGCCGCTGCCGCCACTGAGAAAGAGATCGTTATGGATTTTAAAACACGAGATGTTCTGCATAACTATGTGATTGCTTAATTTATGAAACAGGAAAGGAGGACTGATTTTCACCTCAAGTAAATTGGTAAGTGCTTTTTGCATTATTTTAGAAACATCAGGAAATTTCTAAGTGTAAATTAGGCTGCTGGAGCATTCATTGTCAGGTCAAATTTTGAAAAGTAGTGCTGCGTTCCATTCAAATCGGAAAGTCGGATTTTACAACTTCCTACTAGGCAAACTGCAATGGAATGCATCTTGAAGTCAGAACTACAACTTGTAGGCTTGTGCAGAAATTCTCAACTCTGATTTTGCCGAGATGCAGGTGCATGATGTCACACAAACATGTCGACACTCAGGGAGATATACAAAGTATGTGATAAACATTCACTTTATTAAGTAATATTAATTAATGAGTTTGTTTCCATGTTACGACATTAAAGCTTGTTTAACAAACGCCTGCAGAAGCAGGTGTATAAAATATGGTAAATTATAATCTATTTTGATAACTGTACACCTGAAGCACAAATGCTAGCGCTGTAGCCTTGCTTATCGGTTGGGTTGCTAGGAGACATTAGAATTAGACTTTAAATGCACGGCGCGGCCCGCGGCTGGTGTATTGTTTCATTAGCAAAAGTACAGCAAACTGTGGTGCACATAATGCAACTTAATTGCAACATCTGCAATGTCATAACTTTTATCTTAAAAGAGATATTTCTAATGCATATTAAATATATGCATTTTAATTATATGGACCACTTGTGCTTTGATATAAAAGATAAATGTGTGCTATGCCAAAAAGCAATGGATATGGGCAGTCGCATTACATTCGAGGGCTGTTGTTTTTAAATGTCATACTTGTGTTTTTGGTGGGGGGTTGTTGTGCTCTATGTCCTCTAAACTGCGGCCTTCATTCCATTGACTGTAACTTTGTCTAGACGGACTGCTGCGAGGACATGCATTTGAATTCCACACATCAAATCACCATAACTGCAATCAATGTTGACACCTCGCTGGTCGCAGGGACCGGTCTTTCTGCCGTTAAATCTCTCTGCTTTTCCATCTTTTTTATCAACACTTTGAAGGAATTAGAGTGTGCGAGACCCTCCCTCCCCGCTCACACATACACGTGCAAATTGCATGTATACTATCTCTGGTCCTGCAGAAAGGATCTTTGTTGCTTCAAAGATGCAGTTTGGTGTGCTCACATTCCAAAATGCAGTGCTTCCCTTATCTCTGCAAACCATAAAGAAACAACATGTAAATCCCCTGTTGATAAATTGAAAGATTGCAAATTGCTTGCGCCCTCTCACCTTTTCTTTTCGTCGACATTGCACCCATTAAGCGTGGTTCATTTGCATCTCTCTTTTCTTAGTTATGTATTGCACTCAGAAGTCAACATGCAATCATGTATAATAACTTTTTAAAACTTTAAACAAATTGTTTTAGGTGACCTCATTTTGCTTGACTCACTTTTTGGTGAGGCATAATGGATTTTATGTCCTGGCTAAATGTCTTTGAGTGTGTTTGGCCCTTATATTTCTTTAAGTGGATAATATTTGAGTGTTTTAAATGACTGCCATATAATTAATGATGAAATGACTCGGTTGCTGAAAACAGAGCCAATGCTGAAAGAATATTTGGGAAGCAGTATACAACCAAATGATGTCACCAAACACTTTCACTGTATGTCTAAAGTGTTGTATTAAAGTAAACAAACAAGTCTGTACTCATGCCAGGAGGTATGAGTACATGAGTACATACCTAAATTATGTACAAAATCAAATGATAATGGATGATAAATCTTTCTGTCTTTTGCCATTGGAAATGTGTAGAACTTTGTTCTCTCTATTGATTAAAATGTCAACTTTGACTCCTGGTCATCAGTGTTCATACTGGTCTCTCATGGTAATAGCTGTATTTTCTTATACAATGGAAATCTATGTCCATTCATTATGATTTGGGTCAAGTTATGCGATCTATGTGAAAGTTGCGATCGTGGTGCTGCAGAATTTTGAGCAGCGTCCGAAATTGTAGCTGGGTCTGTTGGCAGCGGTGTGTGTAACTTCATAGAAAATAATAGTTCAATAACTTTTAAAATGACTGCTACACCCCTGCGGGCAGCCAACACTGCCATAATCTGTCATAATCGGTGAATTCCAAATGGAAGTGTTAGCATCCCTGTGCCCTACTCCCCCCGGAGGGCTGAGCCATTGAAGTGGGAACTCTGAAAGAAGCAGGACACTCGCATCTCATGTATGGCCGTTTGGAACACCCTTGATGAAGGGATTAATGACAGACATATGTCACTTCCACTTTATCTTCGCATTAAACGTTACCATGATGATGCAGCGCAGCTGTTCTAACAGGAATATGTTATTTATTGCTGTTAATTTGTTGTTGCAAATAAATATACTTTTTAAAAAAATTTTTTTTTAAACATTGCCTTTTGTGTCTTATGTACGTGATTAATAAATAATAATAAACCACAGGGTTTAGACTAGCCTACATTAAAAAATGTACCCCTTTTTTTTAATATATATATTTCTGCTTCTAGCTGTCTAATATCTTATGTATGAGGATGAATGTAAACTGCGAAAGAGAAGTATCTGTTATAAAAAGGCTATAGGCTATATATAACTTGTAATCTGTTCTGATTGACAACCTTGCTTTAAAATATATACTGATGACAGGCCACCCAGGTGAGCATAAACAGTCAAATTGCTTCCTCGAATTGACCATCGCATGTACCCTTCACTAACGTCTTTGTGGAAGGGCCCTCCGTGCGGGGCTTGAGTTACTCACTTTCATTTAGAACACCCCTTCCCGCAGTGCCCTTCAAGGGCACAAAAACGCAGTTTGGAAGTCACCCATTGACTGACTGTGCTAGAACTGATGCTTAAACCTATTTCTAAAATCTAAATGCTATATATCTTTGTACCATGAGAAACAACATCCAAGACCCTGCAAGATTCCACTTGAACCCTCCCCCAATCACACTGTCTTCATTCCATTGCCAATAACATGCTCCGGCTCCGAGCCCGGTTATCAAACCACCTCTCAGCAAAGCGCCATCTTATTACCTCCATGCAGGTGTAATGATTTCCAGGGGGCGATCCCGCGGCTTCATTACCAGCCCCTCTCCTCAGAGACCCGTGGAGAACCAGGGGTGAGTGATGTGTGCTGTGCCCATGAGTGAGCTCAGAGATAATTATCCACATTTGTGTTGCTGTATTCTGACCATCAGCCATTGAAGAATCTGTCTATCAGCAGGAGGCCCTGAGGAGAAGAGATGAGGGCAAGAAGGATTGAGAATTAGGGATCATGGCGAATAAAGATAAGAAGACTAAAAAAGTTACTTTTAAATAATAGGAAATTAATCATATGAAACTTGTAAAAAAGAACATGTTCGGGTCATGTCATCATGTCAAAAATATGGCATGTGTTTAAAATGGCATGGAGAGACTTTTTTGTCCCAATGCTAATTAAGGACTACCACTACCATCAGCATCTGGGCTACGGGTTTTATGAAGTAGACTACTGTTGTAGTCCTTATTTAGCGACGTGTAAGTGACATGCATTTTTAAAAGATACAATGGCTCCAAAATCCACGATTGAAGTATGACTGTGTAATTTATGTAGTAGAACAAAATGTATTAGCCTTCTGGGTTTGTCTACAAATTGACATCATGGCTGGTGGAACTCTTATTTCACGTTGCATGTAAACACCTTTACTGCCGTTCTTACCGGCTTATCCAATGTGAGCAAGTGTTGTGCAAATGCCAGTTTACATTTTAGCATCAAAAGCAGCGTATTAATAATAATGTGATGATTTCATATCTCATGCATTGCGAGTTTATTACTTTGTGTTATGCATTAGCAGATTTTTTTACTGTTATATGCATAGCGCTGTGCTTGTAAACACGCTCATTGGGCCTCATTCAGGAAACATGAGCAGAACACATTTTTGTGTAAATCATTTTTAAAGCCGGTATTCTGCAATCTGTGCTACCTGCTCAGGATGTACTACCAGCAGTAAAAACAGTGATATGTAAAGTGAAAACATGGGTAGCACTTGCCGGGAGGCACAGGAGAATGTGTCGGTATGTACAACAACAACAACATGAAATGTGTTAAAAACCTAGGTAGCACATCTTGTCAGGCAGATAATACCTATCAGGATGTGCTACCAGCATAGCTATCAGATAGTGTAATAAGGTATATGGCTGCCAGGGACGTGCACAGACATTTTGGGGGGCAGGGGCTCAAGTGGAATAATTATAATAATAATAATAATTATTATATATATATATATATTTTTGTCAAATGTATGCAAATTAGCACATTTTAATTAGTTAATGCCTAATTTACATATCAATGTGGCAATTGGGATGACGTTATTAGACACAAATTTTACTGTATTCACCTGTAGTGTCTCCATTAAGTACAGTACATTAGCCTGTATGGCCATGATATATTGCCTTAGCTAAACTTCAGCTAACTTATTACATTAGCTAGTTGCATGAGTGATGCATGTTAGCAAGAGACAAGTTAACTATATTTGGCTTGTGGCTAATTAGATGTAAAGTCGAGGCACTGGTAGCTTAGTCTTTTGTTCATCACCACTCACCTCCAAACAAGCCAAGAAAAACACAACTGGGATAGGAACTGGGAAGTGCTTCTGCCTGCCTGTCTGTGTGTCTGATGTGCCGATGTGTGCTGCACTGCTGCATGGAGACATTGAGGGAGGGAGGGAGGGCATCTGAACTTGACAAAGTCTCATCTCCTGACCTGATATTTAGATTTTTTTATTCAATACATATATATTTGTTTGACTGGGAAGCTGTGCTTGAATAGGAATATATATATATATATATATATATATATATATATATATATATATATATATATATTATTCATTTATAAAAAAATAAATAAATAAAGCACCCCAGAAAAAAGGGCATTTTCTCTCAAGGAAGAATATGATTTATATATTTTATTTATAAAATAATGACCTTTTAACGTGACTGGCTGGAATTTTTTTTATGATTTGATATGAGCTCTAATTTAGGTTTCATAATTTAGGATAGGCATCAGTAAATTGCATTCAGTTTGTAGCGAAGCCACATAATGGGGTTTACATGTATAAACCAAGGATATAAGTGTCTGTTAGTGGTTAATATGATTATACTGTTTTTCCCTGTTTATATGTCTGTTTGCCCTGCTATGGTGATTGTTTCCTGTGTTTTCTTACCACATTACTTCAGTTATGTGCAATCATATTATGGACAAAACCACGATTGCGGAAGTAAACAGGGTCATAAAAGAAGCCGGTAAAGCGGAGTGAAGAAGAGTGGTGGTTTGGACATTCACTATTGGGATTTACGTTCGATCATTCAAAGGATTACTCATTGGCTCATGGATGTTGGTGGACTCTTATTATGTCTTGGATTACTTACCGTAGAGGAACTTTCCAACGCAGCGCTGGTTGGATTTTGTGCTCCCGTGACATAAACGGTCATTACGGTTAGACCGATCTACTCATCTTGTAAATATTGTACTTTGGGACATCGGAAGACTTATACACACACACGTTATGAATGGTGCTGGTAAATATTGTGATCACTGTTTGTTTCATTTTATTGAGAGGTTTAATACATAAGGCTGTGCTGGACACCGGAAGTACCTACACACTGATACAGCAGAACATGTTGAGACAGCTGGAGGAAAAGACTCGTCATTCTCTACTCACCACAGAAATCATACCCGTCTGGGACTCAGACGATCAAGAGTAGTTGCAGAGGTTGATTTCCACCTGGCCATGCACTACCTTCAATATTCTGGGGAAAAAGTCTGTGGAACAACACAAGATTTTATTGTCAGATGACATTCCTTTTAAATTAAGGGCTTACAGAATATCACCCTTGAAGAAAAAGAAAATTGAAAACCAGGAAGATCAGATGATACAAGCCCACATCATAGAGCCCTTGTTTTCGCCATGGTCCTCACCTGTAGTCCTTGTCCCCAAACAAGATGGATCCTATTATTTCTGTGTGGACTATAGGAAGCTCAACAGCAAGACAATACCAGATACTTATCCAATGCTGGAATCCATGGAGGGTGCCTGGTGGTTCAGCACCTCGATTTGCAGTCTTTATACTGGCAGGTCGAAATGGAGAAAATGAAAATGGCTTTCATAACAACTAAGGGGCTACACCAATTCCGATCTATGCCGTATGGCTTCCCAAATGCTGCAGCCAAGTTCCAGAGGCTCATGGAAAACCATTGTATTACTTACGTAAGAGGAACTTTCCAACTGGTTGGATTTTGCGCTCCCGGGACATAAACAGTCATTACGGTGAGACTGATCTACTCATCTTGTAAACATTGTACATTGGGACTTTGGAAGACTTTATATACACACTCACTCACACTTTATGTATGGTGCTGATAAATGTTGTGATCACTGTTTGTTTTACATTACTGAGAGGTTTTATACAACTTGGCCAGACACGAGATGTAAAAAAACCTATGTAATTGCGCCCATATAAACATTAATTCATGGTAGGTAGGACAAGTCCCCTTTTTTCTTATGTATCAACGCTCTAAGAGCAGATAGTTACAAGTTGATAATGTAGGGTCAATGGTAATGCTGTTAAACCCATAAATAAACACATTGTGGGCTGCTGAAGACACAATACAACAGGGAAAATAGAGAAAAAACACACACACTGTCGTAAAACTTGCAAATCTGCAATATCTTACAGCATTTCGGTCAAATACCTTCTTAAGTCATTCTATCAAATTCTTTTCTAATTTCTTTTTTTCCTGTTGCAAGATTTAGCCTACTCGAGAAGTGTGTCCAATGACGGTGGTGATGCGGTGCTGAACCATAGAAATTGACCTTTTCCTGCTGGAGTGAACTGAACTTTTTTTTTACACTAGCTTTAAAAGAATTTTTTTTTATTTCTGTTTGCATGTTAAAAGCTTCCCATTCTCATTTACTAGTGAGTCTGAAGCCTTCCTTAGATGACATTTCAAGGGCATGGATTATTATAATTGTGAATGAACTTGAACGCACGCTCTATTTACGAACGTTTGGAATTCACTAACATACACACGTTTAACTAACAAATCTGGGGAATATGAAGTGTTTGTGAATCCAGCAGAAAATATTTGGGAAACTAAATTTTATATGTAAGTTACTCCCAGTTTTTCGTTTATTTACAAAGTTTTCATGAATGAGGCCCAATGAGAACAATGAGGATTCCAAACAACTCAAAAGGTTTGACCAGGCTGAAAGGCCAGCAAGCCAGACAAGGCTGTTATAAGATGTTTCATTGTTGAAGCAGGGATAAATCTGCAATGTTGCAGTTAATACAATTACAGACCAAATGGCAAGTAACTCAACATATATTTACTCAACAAAGGCAATTTTTACTCGCTTTTGGCACTTGGCAAGTATTAGTTTTGGACCCTGCAGCTGTCTGTTTAGGCAGCTAGACAAAAAGGCAGCTTGGTTTTGGAACCGAACTAATCACTCCACCTACGCAAAAACCAGTCTAAAAACCTGCAAATATCTGAATAGAAACATGAGTAGACACAGAATATCTCTTCAAAAGAAAAGAAAAAAGGGAAATTGTGCCTAATAAGACGTGATGTATGCAAATCCATTCTGTGAGTATCAGTGCATCACTGTGTCATGCAAAATGTTAAAGTACCAACAAAAGTGGAATGGAGCTTTAATTGCTCTCGTTGTTCAAATCGGCCATCATCGACTGTAACTGCTTAGAGGAAAGAAAATCACATTCACTGCCAGGCAGCCATAAATCACAGCTTTAGTGGGACATGAACAGCTGAGTCTGACAGGATCATTTAAAGACTCGGTGGGCTCGCAATCATAGGGCAATTTGAGCCTTCCTTCAAAAAGAGTTTTAATTTAATTAGTCTCAGCGATTATATTCTCCAAACTAATAGGGGCAGATTCATCTGGCGGGGCTAACTGAGCGGTTTAAAGAGCCAAATCTTAGTCCCTCTGTCATTACTGTGACTTGGATGTCAGGACGGTATCAGATAAACATCTGCAAATTCCGTTCACTGCAGCTTTGTTTCAAACCTACTTTACTGCCTTGCTGTCTAATGCCTACATAGGCAGCTGAAATTATACACAAATTACTTATTAGGAATGCTCTACATAGGCAGCAACTTTTAACTCTTCACAAATAGCGCTCTTTTGACATTAGCATGTTGCTAAGCTAAAAGATAACAACAGAATACTCTAATTAGCACAACAAACTAAAAATAATCTATTATTTAAATATATATAAAAAATTACAATATTTTTGATTTGATTTGTTTTCATGAACCTAGTCTCATACTGTATAATTATTAGGGCTGTCAATCGATTACATTTTTTAATCGAATTAATTACATTGTGTCCCAGTTAATTAATCGCCATTAATCGCATATACAAATATTTGCTGCGAAAGCCCCTCATATAATAATAATTCAATATATAAAGATTATACATATTTATATCAATATATAATTATACATAGTTATCTTTAAATATTTTTTAATTATATATATAATAAAAAATATTCAGATAATTAAAATGCATTACATTCTTGTAGCAGAAGAGTTAATCAATGATATACAACACAAAAAGCGGCTTTAGAATACAATGTATTGTTTACTACCATATTATTGATCATAAGTCAATCTTTGGCACACAGTTCACAGCAATCCATTTCGCAAGTGAATTTGTCAATCAGTTAGAGATTTATTATGAGGGCTTGTTTAAGAGGCCGTCAATTTACACCTGCTTCAGACATGCTTGTGTAGCGTCTCTGGTGCGTTGCATCATAAACATAAAATGTTTAGTTCTCTGTTTCAATTTTAAACATAGTTTAATACTCAATCTTTAAACACATCTTGAGATCCCTTAGTTCGCATTTGACTCCTTCAGGTGTTTTGAAAGCAAGAACGTAACGCATGTCTGTGTTGCGGGTTGTTTTCTTCACTGTATAAACTGTGTGTTGTTCATACAGCTGAAATTTCACTTACTGCCCTCTGGAGTAAACAGGTGGTATTACAAGGTTGCATTTCTCAGGAATCTTCCTTTATTATGGTGCGATTAATTGCGTTAAATCGACAGCCCTAATAACTATGTTACTATACCTACATTTTTGCTAAATGATTTGTACATGCCTTGTTTTAGGCCCTACAGTACATATCACTGAACCGTCTAGTGAAATGAACACTACAACAACGGCTTTTATTTCTTTCAAACAAATCATAAGTAAAACGGATGATTATCTATCTTATTACATACTGTAGTGCATGACTTGTAAGTCGATATATTTCAATGTTTGCATTGCATAACCAACTACATTTCCAAGTGCGAGCATTGCACTTTTGTGATGGAAAGGACCGGGGTACAAGTCCTGAAGCGCATGCACTGACACGTGTGCTGAAAGTTTCATATAAGCACCACAAAATGATTTGGTTGCTTCAGCAATTACATTTTTCATCTTTCATCTAGTCGCAATGCAGTCTGTGATTACCTTCTCCCATAAGGATACATATGATGCTGCCTTAGGGGCATTCACATAGTGTTCTTGCATTCAAAAACAGCTAGACGCAATACAGCAGAAGGGAACATAACACAGGTAACAGGTAAAAAAAAATGAAAACAGTGACAAGAGCAAGTTTAGCGAAAAATGTTTAATCTCTCCTTGATGCATATGTTTATTTACACATAATAAATTTGCAAAATAGGAAAAAGCACAATATTTACACAATGAGCATTTTAACTGCCAACCTGTCACAGTTGATTCAAGTCTGAAACTCTTCAAAAGGTATCAGAATTAATAAAGTATTAAAATTGTGTTTTTTTTCTCTCTCTCTCTTTGAAATCTACATGCTCACATTTTGTTCCTACACTTAAGTTAATTCATCCTTCAAAAAGGATCTTTTAGATTGGGAAAACCATGAGCAGAAATTAAAAACCAGAGATTAAGAGGTTGGTTTTGTGGATAGAGTAGGAGTGTAAGATAGAGAGCGGGCCAGACAGTAATTGATCGAGGAATGGATGGAAAGAGATGGATTACGGGTAATGTAAGGGTCAGAGATGGCCAAGAGGAGCTGACAAGGCACTCTGTGCAAAACAAAAGCTCTGTGATCTCTGAAACACTTTCTGTTCGGCTTCTTTCTCTACAAATGAAGTCGAAAATGTTTTGTTCCTGTACTCAAACCAAGTTAAAGTTCTCAAAACAAGTGTCGTAAAATAAAGAGGCAATCACTTAAATACTTTACACACTAAAATCTTTTGAGTATCTCAGTTTCACAACTCATCCTAAACATCAAAAATGATTGAAAACCAAAGGTAGCACTCTCCATAAAAAATATTTCAAATGAAGAATAAAGACAACATCAAAGTGAAACACATGTCCTGAGACATTACAATGCAACCAGCTGCTTTACAATCACCATTACCAAAGTCCCGCTAACAAAGCACAAAACAAAGCACATCAAGATTTTTCCCATCAGGAAAGCAACAAAAGAAATTAAAAAAAATGACCACAATGTAAATGTCTATATATAGAATGAATATCATAAGCCATTGGAACGCAAGAAGAATACCATGCTTGTATTCTCAAATAATGTGGCTGCAAATGTAGTGCTATGCATGCAGAATCAATCTACTGTAAATTAAAGTAAAAAGCTGACAGAGGTTTACCCAATATGAAGACAGCCAAACAAAAGTGTTTGTACTCTTTTATGCTATACATCTGACCCTCTACTGTTCTTCTGACTAATTAAAAAATGAAGACGTCCAACAGTAGTGTGTACTAACAGCTCATAATCACTTTTAAAAAGTGTATTTAATTAACAATTTCTGCATGTCACTTGAATATATATATATATATATATATATATATATATAGTTATATATACTGTATATGATTAATAGCTAAACACACACTGCATTTTTATTATCAGTAGTTTTGTCTTGTTTTCCTGAAAATCAAACAAACGTCACATTCAAACGCCATACATTTACTTGAGAGGCAACACTGTTTGTTAAGAATTGCTTTCTGAGAATATCTCCATTTGCAAATAGTTTGTTCTTGCTTTAAGCATGAATATTCCTAAATGTATTATAATTTTATATATATATATATATATATATATATATATATGGATGGAAAGCAAGACAAAAATACTGATTTGTTTTAGCAGTGCAAATTAAAAAGCTTAGTTATTTGTCATGAGCTACCAATTTTCAGTAGATTTCTGTGCAAACAGTGAAATCCTTGCATCAAAACTAGGGCGATTCTTCCAGGTGAACATGTCGAGTCTAAAGGGAGATTGTACCATACAAGTTTTGGAGACCTGCTCCCAGGTGATTAAATAAATTGCAATGGCATAAAATCAATAACATAAACCATAATCTAAAAATAAAAACATCTGTAAAAAGTTATTCTTTATTACTTTCCTAGCCGGAATGAACCCTGATGTATAGATGTATTGAGGTAAAGCAAACAAAAAAAAACGTCAAATCTTCGGATTGTGTGACTCACTCTTGCTCTCATAGGGGTTTCTGACCTAAATCTTTCAAAGAAATTTCTAACACATCTCAAAAAGTCTACTTCTGCTTTAATCTCAGTGGAAAGCCAAAGAAGGAGAGGCTTTCTCTTGTTTGAACATGACTGACTTTAAGAGAAGTGCTGCAGCACTTGAAAGGAAGTCAGTGCAGTACAGACCCTCACATGTTATTGGTGTTCACAAGAGAGAAGATAAAGAGAAACTGCGAAACAACCAAGACGGCGAAGAAAAGTAGAGGCTTGACTTCATTTGGCTTGATGCCCCTGTGCAGATGTTTGCATTTTCTAAATGCTTTAATATGTAATATTGCAAATCACCAATCAAACTTATAAAGCTCATTGAAATTTGTAGTTCTTGTTGGAAACTGACAACTGTGGCATAATGGGCTGTAGAAATCAAGAAAAAACAACAATGAAACAAAATGACATGATGATGCCAAACAGCTTATGAGCTCAAATGAAAGAAACAAAATAAATAATAAAAAAACCCTCAAAGGTTTCCCTCCCAAAATATAATGCATTTAGTGCTGACATGATTTAATTGTACCACATTTAAAACGTTGTACAATAGTTTACATCCTTCTGAGATGAATTCAAATAAACTTCTAGCTTAAATACCTGTTTCCTTAGAATATGTAAAATCAGCACATTCATCAAGTTATTTGTACCACATCAGTTTGATTAAACACTTTTAAAAATGGAGGCTGTTATAAAGCTGAGAGAGGTAAAGCATCATGGGAACTGTATGGAATTGACATTTGCTACTTTTACTGTAACGTTGACTCTCACGGAACCTTCTCAAAATGTATCAACGGGAAGGGAACACATTCGTTAGTTCTTCAATCTCAAGTTTTCCTTCATATTAAACTGATGTGCTTTGTGCAAAAGTTACTGGTCTCATTCAAGGCTTAATCCTGTAACATACTGTACGCAAGTGTACAAATGGCGATGCAAGTGCGCGTTGACATTATACATAGTGCGTTCTTGCGTCACTGTCACCGTAACAAATTTCAGTACTCAAAGGGGCGAGATAGTTACCTTCAAATGTCTGTGCCATTAAACTGGATGTTTTTAAACAGCTAGCTATAATGAAACTAGCTCTGCCATGACAATAGTAAACCTAATAGTGAAAACTGACCATAGAACATGACATTTTACAAAAATGGCCGCTATAGCATCCCTTGTGGCAACTTGTGGTACTTGTATTGCGTTATGACAAAATTCAGAGTGCAAAGACTCTAAAATCGAGCTTGTGTGGGTAACAGCATTTTTCTCGTACTTGCGTAAAATATGGTTTGGGCTTTATAGTACTTAGATTCTCTGTCTGTTGGGTGACGAACGATAAGATTAGAAAAAGATATGAGAAGGGCCAATTATTAATTAGCAAAACATATACATTTTTTGTGTTTGTTTCTTCAAGAGTCACGGAAAGGCAAAACATTTTCCTCAAGTGGCGTTCAGACTCAAATCATAATAGCAATAAAGGTTGAAAATAATAATAAAGATGTATCAAACTAAATACAGATTCATCCAAAAACTGAACAACCCTTTTGTTGAGGAGAGTTCCCTCGAAAAAAGACAGTATCACATGGGAACACATTTGTCTTGAGTTTTTGTTCTTTTTTTGCAAATTTTTTCCGTCACTTGGGAAGTCGACATTTAAATCATAGCACATTTTATCTAAATAAAATAGTTTTTTGCACAAAACAACATTCAAATAAAACATGGCACAGGACGTTTTTTTTTAATATTTTTTCATATAGTTCAGTCTTTGTTTCACATAGCAAATTCATCTTTTATTCTTCTCTATTTTAAAATGGAAAACTTTGTACGCTTCTTTTCACTTTTTTGTATAAAAATGCAGTTGTATTTATATATCTATACACATTTATATATATATATATATATATATATATATATATATATATATATATATATATATATATATATATATATATATATTTTCATTTGTTGTAGTTCCTGTAAATTGTGCAAATTCAGCAGTAACACAAGTGGCAGGAGACTGGAGTAAGCGAGTTGTTCAAATCAACCCAAAGAGAAAAAAGTGAAAAAAATATTGTGAAATTACGCGCTAAATAAAATGATGTTCATGAAAAATTCACCACTGTTATCCTTCGTTGGCTTTAAGGTCTTCTGGCTCATAATACAAGACATCCTTGGTGAGTAAAAGCATGTTCAACTGTGTCTCAACACACACTGAAACGACAAGAATTAAAAAAATGAAACTAAATGTCAGTCACAAAGTCCTATTGGTTGGACATCACGTTCGGGGAGACATTCTGGTGTGTGTTGAGTTCAAAGGTAGTGATAAATGAGGATGTCCACCCTAGGCTGAGGGGTCTCCAGTGTACTGCTTCTGTCCTTGCAGTCCGTCAGCTTAGTGTTGAGTGAGCATGTGTGTGTGGGAGGGGCTTGGGTGGGGCCAGGGGGTGGAGGTGGAGCTCAGGTGGGTGGAGAGAAGGGAAGGGGTCCTCAGCTCGTCAGAGCCATGGTGTCAATAACCTGTTCCAGTTTACTGCGGAGTCTCTGTCGCCGGGACAACTCGTCTTTCTGTAGTGCAGACAGGATCTGTGGAGGAAATGACAGAAGATTAGTCTAGCAACACTAAACGACCGACTTTAACCTACAGTGGGTTAAACGTGAATAAGTGAATGGGAGACATTCTCAAAGTCCACTATAACGTTTCCATGACTTTCCAAAATAAAAATAAAAAAGATGGGGTGTGGTGTGGTGGGGAGTAGAAAGCGGTGGATTCCTGCAGTCAGAAGACAGTAAGAGGCCAAATTTCTCACTAGCTGTATTGGAATTTTGGCGTCAGGGGGGCGTGTCAGTTTAAGAATTATAGTGAAAGCTAATTGCTGGTGGTCATATTAAGTTTGTAAATGTATGTAAATTAGTCTTTTGAATGTTGACTGTAAAATGTCATTTGTATGCATTTTTGTGCTGTTGATGAGAAATGGCAGTAAAAGTTTGCCAGATAATTTAGCTTTAGACATCATGAATGCAAGAACCATAATTCTTTATGGCAGCATGAAAATGATAACACACATAGCTAAAGCATCAATTACACAGCTAATTGCTTTTCATTTTATTGAACTAGCTCTTCAGCACTAGAAATTGCCCAATGCGTCCATTATATTCCAACCAAAATCACTTGAACGCTCATCACTTTGTAATTACAAAAAAGCAGGAACTTCCCAGGAGGACTTAAAGGTGGTGTTAGTGATTTTAGCATTCTCAAGCTTTTAAATGACTGAGACGTTAAATTAGCCACGCCCCCTCGTTCCAAAATCCCACCCTCAAAAGATAATTTTGAGACTAAAACCAAGAAAAAAAGCAGCATTGTTTGTTCCTGTGGCTGTCAAATTCAACATTGGCACAATAGCGCTCTCAACTGACAAACATTATGAATCATAGCCTCAATGAAATGCTTCAAAGGCAACACTATGAGAATGAGCAAAATGATTGACAGGTGAAAAGCGTCAATGTCTGAGGTCCACGGACACATATTTATTTGCTGTTTACAAAGTCTACAGCTGTCACAGAGACCAGTGAGATATCTCAGGACACATATTTCATTAATATCTTTAATGGAGTAGGAAAATGTTTTGCATATTTATCCATGAAAGAGGTGTTGTCGCATACAACACCTTAAAAGGCAGCATAAGTGCCTTAAAGGGACATCAACCTTTGTGGGATTCGAACCAACAACCATTTGGTTACCAGCCCAGATGTGAAACTACTCCTACTTCCACTCTGGTTTGTTTGCTAATGGAAGTGCAATTGTGCTAATCACATCTCTTGCAACTTGGTTTCCAACCAGCATTACATGCAAAAGCACATCTGCATGTACATCTGCAAGGTCAAAGCGAAGACTCTGTGTGTAAAACTAAAGGAAATGTGAAAGAAAAGAATCCCAGACACCCTCAGCGCTGGATAATGGACTGCTAATTTCCCTCCTGTTTTCACGCAGGTTCAGTGAGGGTGTTCATGTGGACACGTGTGCATCTGGATAATAAAGACTAATGAACATAAACGGCTGTTTAAAATGCAACCAGCTGCAGTGTATTAATGTCAGACAGTGAGAGAGAAAGAACTCATAGAGAGCCGAGACAACGTTTGATGAGTCGTGTTAGAATAAACTCTCCCGAAGGTAAGAAAATGGAAGAGTGGAATGAAATCGGGCAAAAAAAAACAGGGCTACAGTAGGTGCTAACAACGGACACCTTTTTTATATCTGCCTAATGGGTGAAGAAACACATTTGTAAATGGAGGAACAATTAAGCAGACCTACTGTGTCTAGTTCTTTTCTTTTAACTAAAATAAAGACACACACTCGCTCGTTTCTGTCTGAACTTGAACTAAATGGTCTCCTTTGGCGGCTCATTATCCCTCCATTTATCCAGCCTGGCTGGAATGAGTCACTGCTTTTGACACACGATCTCGTGTGTGCGCTGTCAGTTGGTGTTACGTGCGAAGGGCTGCATGGATAATACTGTAGCTGAGTGTCCATGTTTTAAAAGTGCAAGACTTTCGATTTTGCCATTTTAACAGCCTAATCTGGTCTGCTTTGCTTGAAATCTGACATCCTAGTCAGCAAGGAAGTAATATTCTTTGTATCTTTTATCCTGTCTCATCTTTCTTCCATGAAGGTACTTCAATGCCTCTTTTAATTTCTATCACAAAATACTCTTGATGATTGGAATTAATACGAATGTAGAGATTTATAGATCATTTGGCGTAAACCCCGTCCAACGGTTCAGGTACTTGCTCGAACCGTCATATCTTGCAGGAAGGCGATTAAAGTAATTAAATAAATGTGATCTGTAATTTTCGGCCTTCTTTTGTTTCCCTCTTACGATTGGCACTGATTTGTGTCTGTATGTGTAAAAATAAGCTATTGCAAAAGTGTAAATGACTTGAGTTTGTGGCAAAAATACATTTCCCAGAAATAGTCTGATATGCACTGTTCCGTCTTCCCATTTGTTGCACTCACACTTTTGGCATATCTTTCTCACTTAAAAGTGTTTTGCAAGTGCTAGTTGAAAGACGGCTCTACCTGCATTTTGTAACCAATCAAATTATATTTTCGTTGACCAATTTACTCTGATCTGACATATTCTTCATCGTATGGCTCAGCATCATTATCTGTTTAATATCTGGAAAATTTTTGCCATAAAACACAAATCATTTACACATTTGAAATAGTTTATTTGAACACATAAAGACTGATTCTATGCTGTTAATCCATTTTGCTGTTCAAGACACCCTTTATTTGCTTGCATATCAATAATTGCAGGTTTGCAATATTTTTGGCCATATTTCAACAAAAAAACAGTGCCTGAAGTGCACTGTTTCTCTTCTCTAACTTTAATAGAAAGTTACAGATTCGCAACACATGATTTACACTTATGCTATGTAGGGAATCTATTATTCTTACACTTGCAACTTGATTTACACTCTTACAAATGTTTGGTGCTTGCAAAATTATTTACACTCAGAAAACTTACTCTGTGCATGCAAATGTTTTTTGGCATTAAATTATCTTCATAGAAAGTAGTTTAGTTGAGCTTTTAGCTCAACTGACAGCATTTGTGACAATGTTGATAATCACAAAAATAATTTGGGCTCATCCCTCATTTATAAAAAAAGAAAAAAACAAATCTTGGTTACAGTACAGCACTTGCAATGGAGTGAATACGGGCCAATTCTTAATGTTAAAATACACATTGTTTCAAAAGTATAACCAAAAGATTTTAGTGTGATAAAATTGCTTACAAACCTTATATGTGTGAAGTTATATCCAATGATACAACTTTAATTTGCCATGATGTTGCTGTTAAACCCTGTAAGTGTGTTTATCACACTTAAATCATGTAAAGCAGAGACTTTACCATACTAAAGACATGTTAACATGAGAGTTTACGTTACAAAACAGTGTCTATTTTAATGTTTAAGGACTGCCTTGTTTAGTTTAATTGTAAGTGACTTACTGAAAACACGCTTTTTGCTACTTTTTACTATTATGATGTACGAGTCGCAATAATTTTGTTGTGGTAATCAAAATTATGCTACAAATGCTGTAAAAGAACACATTTCCAACAGCACTCTGAAACCAAATTTGTGAGGTCATTTAACAACAATGTAGCATACTACTATGTGAAGAGTCTGTTGAATACTTTTTCACATGCTATAACATAAATGCAGGATGCAAGTACATACTGCACAGTTAGCAGTTCACCAGTATTATACTGTAATATAAACATAGAACTTCCCTGTGATGTACTCACCTCATCTTTGTACTTTGTGATGTAGGAGTAGATCTCGTGTAGGGCGCTCATGCTGTTGAATTGGCTCAGGTGGAGTCTGGACTGCTCTGCAAGATACGCGCTCATGTCCTGATCACTGATGACAGGCATGCGAGCAATGTCTGAGTAATACCTGAAGGGCGGCGATACAGACATGGCCATCAGGGAAATGGTGGAAACCATGATTGCAATCTGATTTACAATACACTTTGTGACTTCGGAAGGTTATGATTAGGAACTAAAAGTGGAACCCTAGTCATAGGTCTCAAACGTTCCTTTTCTCATTTTAAGATTCTGTATGTTTTAAAAGTGCAAAGAAGTTTCCATTTAGCTGAAACTCCAACAAAACTTCTTGAAATCCAGCCTGCTTACCTTTCTACCCAGTTCTTGTAGTTGGGGATATCTTTAGCATAGAGTAGCTTATTAGAAGGAGAGTCTTTGCCAAGTTTGTGTTCAGATGTGGAACAAGAGTCCATGAAGGTTTGTGCCACAACAGAGAGACAGGCATCAGTGATGCTGTTCTTGTGGATGTCAAACACAAACTGAGGATTCTTGATCACATTCACCCAAAACCTCAATGGCAAACTGAGAACAAGAGGATAAAAACAAAGGATTCACAGAAAGTGAATTCTGCAATACCACCACCTTAAATAACAATATTTGGATGAGATAGTTCACACAAAAATGAAAATTCTGTCATTTACTCACACACATTTCATTTCAAACCTGTACAACTTTCTGTGGAACACAAAAGATGGTTTAATGAATATTCCTGTCCATCTTGTCAATATTCATTACATTAGCATTTGATAGTGACTCACTTTTTAGCTTAAAAAAGGACCCAAATGTATAATAAAAGTAGTCCATGTTCTCAGTCATATTCAAAGTAATCTGAAGGCAAACAAAAGGTTTTGTTGAAAAATAACCCAAGATTTAAGTAATTATCTTGGGTTCATAAGTGTATGCCCTTTGTATTCTTAAGAAGAAAAAATGAGTGCGGGTTTGGAACGGTGAGTAAATAATGACAGAATTTTCATTTCTGGTGGAACAACTCCTTTAAAGAAAAGCAGTGCTACTCCTCACCAGTTGCTTTTCCAGGTGTGTCGAACATCTGAATCTGTTATTGAGTGTTTGTCCGCCTGTTCGTCAAGGAAGTCGAACATGTACTTGATGGCGAGCGGGAGGGCACTGCCACGATGTGCCGTGCTGAATATCGTCTCAAACAAATCGTCTACAAATTTCTGTAATGTGCCCTGTGGTGAAAGGAAAAAAATATCTTGAAAATATACAAGGGAATCTCGAGGGGGATCCCCCCTTTTTCACCCAATTTGGAATACCCAATTCCCAATACGCTTTTAAGTCCTCGTAGTGGCTTAACTCAATCCGGGTGTCAGAAGATGAATCCCAGCCGCCTCCGCTTAAGAGACTGTCAACCCACGCATCTTATCACTTGGCTTGTTGAGCATGTTGCCACGGAGACATAACCCGTATGGAGGCATCACACCGTCCACCGCGGCATCCACGCTCAACTCACCGCGTGCCCCACTGAGATCGAACTACATTATAGCGACCACGAGGAGGTTACCCAATGTGACTCTACCCTCCCTAGCAACCGGGCCAATTTGGTTGCTTAGGAGACTTGGCTGGAGTCACTCAGCACGCCCTGGGATAGCAAACTCCAGGGGTGGTAGCCAGCATCTTTACCACTGAGCTACTGGCATGTGTCTAACAGAGGCAACTATTAATAATCCAGTTGTAGTCTGATTAGCATTCGGGAAACCTGTTTAACATATTTTTGCAATGCCAAGTAGTGCTGCTAGTGGCACAGAAATTACACGCTTTACCCTTGAAAAATATGAAGCTATCATAACCATTTCAATACAAACACTGAATATAATGGTTACTTGCACAAAATCTCTGCTTGCAAAAAGTCAAAAGGCCTAAAATCGCTAAAGACCTTTGAGAAGCCAAACTAGAAATGTTCGGTTTATTCATCATGTTGTGAGAGCAGGGGGAAAAAAAAGTGTCCCACGGATAATACAGACTGTGTTGATTTGGATGCTGGTGTGTGTGTGTATAAGACAGACACAGTCAGTGAGGTTTTCCAGCATCCTTTCAGCATTCTGTCACCACGCACCATGAAGCTCTCGATCCACAACAAATTACCGGTCTCCTGCTGTTCTTCCGCACTTCAGTATTACATTTATCAATCATTTTTTATTATGTATCAAAACTGACCACCCGAGAGGCTTGTAAACATATTCAGATTTCATTTTTAACAATTAGCAGGCAAAGCACAAGCTACAGAGCTCAGGAAGGAGGGAGAGAGAGAAGGGTAAGGTGGATGTCAGAAGGAGATGGCAGGAAGATTAAATTGAAAGGCTAAATTTTCAACAAACAGTCAGGCGGAAGATTATATTTAGAGATTTGAACTGCTTATTTAGAAACAAAAGACTTCCCATAGCAAGAATACCATACATGCATTATACAGGGAAGAAATGTTAATAGTAAAATGCTTTAGTCCATGTCTATTAACTTTGAGGCCATCTACTTTAAGTGCTAATTTACTCAGATTATCTCATTTAGCTTTTACTGACAACTCATGTAATATGCAAACTAGCAGTATGGAATGTGAGAACTTCCCGCAGCCCCACCTTGGTGGCCAGCAATCGTGTCAGGTAGATCTCTGACACCATCTTGCTGCCGCGGTCGCCCTCGCGCTGGTCTGCATGGTCGTGGTTTTTGACAAGGTGCCAGAGTTTAGTGCCGCTCTCTAGATCAGGAGTGATCATGGGTGTCCTGGACCGCAGACTATCCGGACTGCTGGCCGTCCTCAACATGCTCTCTGAGAATATAAGAGTCAGTGGATTATAAATGGATCCCTATAACAGTACTATCTATAGCATTTATTAAAAGAGGCAATTCAGACTCTGAATTCTGATTGGATAAGGCGTGTTCAAAGCATAGTAAAATAGCAGATTTACGCACACCTGAGACCAACGTTAATCTCTTTGAAAATGATCACTGTGGAAAGGTTTTTTATTTTGTCAATGAAAAAAAGACGAGACGAAAAGACGCATCATGACAATAATCAAATGGTTTGAATTAAATTCTGTGTAATTTTTTCAATGTAAAATAAATTCTTAACTGCACTAAGCTTAACATGCAGAGACAATTACAATTAAGGTTGATTCCCTGAAAAGGGTGAACTCTAAGTAACTATGTTGCTCTGTGGCACTACTTTGTTTGAGCATCCCATACAGGCAAACATTGGCTCAACCAATGGCGTGTGGTTTGGGTGGGACAATCTGTTTGTCCGACCAATTGCAAAACGGGGTGGTGTGTTTGGACACCTGTTATTATTTTTGCAGTTCTGCTAGTGGCTCAGAAATTCCACACTTCACGTTTAGCTATTTATTAACCATTGGTGTCTTCATCGTATTGTTGTTACTGGCAATGTATAAAAGCTTTAGGCTGAGCATTGCAATGATTTTACCATGGTTAAGGGGGTTTACTGTAGTAAAATCACTGTAATCCACAGCCGTATTTCTTTATGCTTATTTCAAGGCTAATTTCATCATAGTCTGTGCAATCAATATGTTTAGAAATCTCAAAAAGTATAGAACCCGCAGTAGGCATGCCTTCATAAATATAAAATAAATCTAAACACCATAAAACAGATATATCGGTGGTCGTAAATCAGATCCAGCGGTCTCTTCTATCTGATGAGCGGTCAGTTGCTAAATACCCAGGAGTTACACATCAAAGATATGAGCAGAGAGGAGCCTAACTCTGGCTAATGGATGGTTAAGCACAGTAATCTGTCTGAGGATGAGGCATTCCTGGTAAGGATCATTTCCTGTGGATGCCCTAAACTACAATGAATATACTGCATCTGCGGAATCCATCAAAAACTCCCTCAGGTTTATTCTATCCTTAAGTGGCAGGTGGGAGTGAGAGATAGAGTCCCAAGTCTGGAGTCTAGTTAATCAGTCACAGGCTGGCAGGCTGGCGTGCTTGAAAGAAACAGCCACTGTAAGCTTAATTTGGATCCTCACAGCAGTTTTATATTATAGCGCATAAAATATAAAGGCTAAGAAAAGCATAATAGTAAAAAAGAAAATAAAGGAATATATAAATAAATGAATAAACTAGGGATATAACGTTTTCAAGTAAAAGAGAGACCACAAGATAAGAGACAAAAATGAAGGCCTACACACTAAAGGGGGTCGCACACAAGACGCATCTGGCGGATGACATGGGGCATTCAAAACTTCGAAACAATTGTTTTCTATAAAGGTACGCACACCGCCGCCGCTCGGCATCTGTCTGCGATGCCCAGCTACACTTCAGGAGGCTGCTAAAATTTCTGCCCCACCACTGAACACAACTGTCTGCCACCTGAACCGCATTGATGTGCCCTGTGTTTGATACCTGTGCCGTGTCCAAGGGCGGGGCGACATGACGCTTCTCCTCCGGTGTGCAAACATCTTAACGTAATCTATGCAAGTATGTGATCACAAAACCCACAAGCTTGATTTCAAGCTTTGTTGCATTTTGTCAGAATGCAGTTCATAATGCAAAGAAAGTGTATGTTGCATTCTCAGCACTGCCAAAAGTGGCACTATAGAGAACATCAAGTGTAAACTACCATCTTCTACAGTCAGTTTTCACTTCAAATACGGTCATGGTGAAGCAACAGTTTGAAGTGATTCTTGCTGATCAAGTTAGTTGTCGACCGCTTATCGCTAGCTACCTTGGCAACTCTATTGCGCCTGGAGTCTAGTTAATCAGTCACATGCTGACAGGCCTGCATGCTTGAAAGAAACCACCACTGTAAGCTAAATTTGGCTCCTTTTTGATTATTAGGAGGTTTGTTACTGCCACAGCAACTTGATGCATGTCATGCATTCATGTCAGGGTTTCAATTTTTTGTGCAAAGTATGTTTCTGACCAAAGAGGCTAGTCAGAAAGACATCTTTGGCTGTTGCCTTGTGTCTCGTTGTTTTTTCAGCATCTTATGCCATGAGCATTGTCTTTGCACAACAATGTTTCAAGTAAAAATGTTATCAACTCAATCAAACAACTCAAGGCTCCTGCCTTCTATTCCATTCCACTGCGCTCTGTTTAGACGTGAACAGCGCCATAATCAGGTAGGGTTATTCATATGTGTGTACAAAATTTAGAAAAATAGTGGCCTGTATCTTCTCTCATATCGTCCACATCAATTACCATTTTCCCCAACGTGCGACTGTTTGGGAACCGTTTGTTTGATAATGTGACACAAATATTTATGCATATAATTTGCAGCTTTGTATAATAAAGCCAGATGTGAAATATAAATATACTCATTGAGCAGTACGAATTAAGCCTTTCTCTCTTCCTCTTTAGACCCTTGTGAATGTACCGTTCATTATTAATGCCGTATGCGTATCAGACTTCATTACAGAGGCCCAGGAAGATTTGTATTTGTCCATTGTTCTTATCTGCATGTCCATTCCAGAGTTTGGGAGGAAGTTCCTTGGGGTACTGAAGATATGATTTATTTATGAAAAAATTTGCCAGGGTGTAAAGGGATTTGGAACAATGAGTTCAAAGGCATTTTCATTTCATTTCATTATTTGATTTAAAAAGATTAATTGAAAAATTCAGATATTGGCATATCCAATAAATGCAGCAAAAGAAAAAAAAAAAACACCATTCTTTATTGGTGTATGGTCAGAAATGGTGTAAGAATAAACTGATTGACACGCTTGAAATCATGATTTCCAAAGAGATTAATAATTACACATTGGTCTATTCTCAACCAAAACCGATTGGATCGTTTCAGGAGACATTGATTAAACCACTGGAGTCTTGTGATTGATTACTTTTATGATGCCTTTATGTGTTATTTGAATCTGATATTTGTTCTGGCGACCATTCACTTGCATTGCATGGACCTACACAGCTGAAATATTTTTCTAAAATCTTCATTTGTGTTCTGCAGAAGACATAAAGTCATACACATCTGAGATGGCATGAGGGTCAGTAAACGATGAGAAGATTTGGCTCAGGTGGTAGAGTGGGTCGGCTGCTAACCGCAGGGTTGGCGGTTCGATTCCTGGCCCACACAACTCCACATGCCGAAGTGTCGTCGGGCAAGACACTGAACTCCAAGTTGCTCCCAATGGAAGGCTAGCACCTTGGATGGCAGCTCTGCCGCCATTGGCGTATGAGTGTGTGTGTGTGTGTGTGTGTGTGTGTGTGTGTGTGTGGGTGATTGTGACACAGTGTAAAGCGCTTTGGTAACCTCTAAGGTTTAAAAAAAAAAGCGTTATATAAGTCCAGACCCTTTACCATTACTACCAAAATGTTCATATTTGGATGAACTATCTCTTTAAATATGTAGCGTGAACAAAAACTATGATGGGAAAAATTTTTACGAGCCGGCTGCAATGACCGCAGTCGGAATCGTCATCACTCTGACACCACTATGACTGCTGTAACCGTTTCCATGGCAACGATTGGAACATGACTTGAACAACAATACAGATGTCTGTCCATTGTTTGAGCACTCACAGAATAATCAGAGACATGAAGCCTCTCTCAATGGGAAATATAATGGATGTCTGCCATGAGAGAGCCATGGCTTGAGTGCATGTAATACTGCAGCAATCACAGATACTCACTACAGAGGAGGCATTAAACAACTTTTTCTCTCTGATACTCTTTTTCTGTTTTGTTGAGGAACAAAACATCTTCAATTCTGAGTGATGTTGCTATCATCACCTCTTATTCGCACAAACTCACATGTGCTTTGAAAACAAAACAAAATCATCACAAAGTATAGCTAAAAGACATCAAGTCCACTGGCTTTTTCAGAAATGATTGAGTCACATGTTAAGGGGAAAGTAGAGGCTATTGATCTCTGGGTGCAATATATAAACAAAATCCTTTGGTTTAAAGCAGTAGTTCACCCAAAAAGGAAAATCTAAACAGGAAGAGTAATGACTCACCGTATCTGCTTAAAGATTTGGTGAAGGTGGAGGAGTTTGAGATGTTGTACGCAGAGTTTTGCTTTGGCACCAGGGCAATGACTGACCCATCTGTTACCTGAGGACAGTGAGTATCACAACATTACTGAACAATATTCTGTAAAGTACACAATCACAGACACATACTGGACTACACTCAAAGCACGCAGTCAGAGACGTCATATTAATGTGTTAGTGAAGCAAAATCACAAGATTGCTTATGTTGACTAAATAAGAATAAAACAACTCTTAAGTAGGGTAATATTTAACAGTTCACTTTTATTGCTGAATAAGTTATTTAGAGAATACCACATAATTCCTGAAATTTCTGATCAAATAAACTTTATTAACCTTTTTAAAGCCTTTAAGAACAAACATGTTCTTGCACAAAGAAAAACTAGATGCAGCGTAAGATTACCACAGAATGCTAGTGTCTTGAGACATGTTTTAGAAAGTTGAAGTTCTTTTTTAACATGACATTGCCATCTAAAAAAACTCAAGAAGTGGCACAATGGTCAAAGTCATCTGTCTAGCATAGAAAAACAACTGAAAAACAGTGCAAACTTGTACAACGTGTGAATGGCCCCTTATTTGCAGCAAAGGTATATACAGTGACTTTACCTGATAGTGTGCCAGTGTGTTGAGGCGTTTCCAATCATTGTCAATCTTAGTTGTGATGTCCTCATCCTGTAGAATGATCCGAGCAAGCCGTCCCTGACGCCACTCTGCAACAGAGAAAATAAAATGAGCACAGTGTTTACACGCAAACATAAACGCCAACAAACATATAATGTCCACAGCAGGGATGACTGACCACTTGAGGGAGGATTTCCCCTTCATAAAGGTTTATTTCATTTACAGCACATCACCTTGTGCTGACCTGGTCCAAAACCTCCGTGCAGACCAAATTCCATAAAATCACAGTTTTACTAGTTGAAAACACAAACGTGTGCTTACTAATGTTGGTCAGAGGTGAAACTCAAGATCAGATCTGATAGTGGTGGTGTATAGTATATGACTATTAAGCCTATTACTAGTAATACATAAAAATTAAAATGTTGTTTGTTTGTTGCAGAAGAAGCCACATTTTCTTATTTCGAAACAGGCTTTGAAAGACAACTGCCAAAGAGCAGACACAGAGATCTTAACACAGCCAATAGCATCGCTCCGTCTGAGTCAGATGACAATCATGTTGCGAACTGCACTATCTAATGGGATCTTTCTGTGGAAGATATGGTTCAGTGTCTGTCTTTCTGGTGCACACATGGGTGACTTCAGCATCCTTCAGTTTTTTTTTTTTTTTTAAAGCACCTGCTTTAAACATAGCAGCATTTTGATTACAATAATTGTATTCCTTAATTCATACTCCTGTAGCTTAACTAGTAGAGAATGGTTATAGCAATGCCAGTGTGAAGGATTTTAATTACAGGGTGCACATAGACTGCTAAAATGCAAGTCGCTTTGAATAAAGCATCTTCCAAATGCATAAATTCAAATGTAAATTAATAAATGTTTCCATTCATCCAAAAAAGCCATCCACAACTTATTGAACATCTCTAATTCTCAGGAGTTCTCACCCAGGTCCATGTCCCCAGCTTTATTTCTCTGTGAGTAGGGACTTCCTTTATACACAGCGTCCAATAGCTTCTCTTTCACTTGGGTGATGGTGTCACAGTTCAGGCATTTTACGGTTACCTCCAGGCCGTTCTCATTCTCTGGGTTCACGCAGTGTAGGGTCTGCCAGGAGACAATACAACAATCAGAGTTAAGATAATTCAGTATTAGTCTGGGCAGTCAAAGCATTCAGTACTGTAAAGACTGTTTGAAGTTGTAAGAAAGCATTAAAGACAACATGAAACTTTCATTCACAATGCAATGAAGTAAAGTAAAATTGCGCATTGCTGAGTATTGGAGGGTGGATTGGATTGGATGGAAACATGTTAGGCTATGCTTTCATTGGAATCCATGATATCATGGGTCGTGCCAGGTCTACTCTTGCAAATACACTTATCATACCTGCTGATTTCCCAGCCTGGTCTGTTTGCTAGTTTAATATGAGTTTAGGACACTTTTCAGTTGGTCAGACTGGGAGACGACCTGGCTGACCAGCCAAACCAGCTGAGCCAAGCTGGAAGACTACTTAGACCAGCGGAGGACCAGCTTGTCCATGCTGGGAGTCTACCAAAACCAGCTAAACCACCTGAGCAAGGCTGGGAGACCACCTAGAGCAGCTGAAAACCAGCTTGGCCAGGCTGCGAATCTAGCTAGAACACATTAAACCAGCAAAAATTGACTAGGAGACCACCTAGACCAGTTGAATGCCATCTTAGCCAAGCTGGGCAACTAGCTCGACCATCTAAAACCAGCTGAGTCAGGCTGGAAGACCACCTAGACTAGCTTGCCCTGGCTGGGAGACTAGCTAGACCAGCTAAACCAGCATAGCCAGGGTGGGGGATCAGCTGAAGACAAGCTAGGCCAGACTAAGGGATAAGCTAGACCAGCCTATGCCAGCTGAGCCAGGCAGGGAGACCACCCAGACCAGCTGAAGACCAGCTTGCCAAGGCTTAGAGACCAGCTAGACCTCATAAAACCAGCTGAGCTAGGCTGTGAGACTAGCTGGACCAGCTAAAATAGCTCAACCAGGCTGGGAGATCAACTAAACCAGCTAAAGTCCAGCTTGGCCAGGCTAGGAGACCAGCTAAACAGAGTAAATTGAGATTACATGTTGTCTTTGATGAAGAATCTAAAATGGAGAAACTGAAGTCTATCTGATTTGAGAGCTAACATTGAGCATTTTGTGTATACTGTATATGAATAGATGTTAACATCACACTGACCAATGTCTTGTAGTCGATTTGTTGTCGGATGAGTTTGTCTTCGCTGAGGGAGTATCGGGCCTCTCCTGTGATGGCATCAATAGGGCCTTTTTCCATCTGCTGTTTGATCGCGCAATAGAGCATGAAGAGAGGCTCACCTGCACACTCCTACAGAGGAAAAAAGCGAGAGTGTGAGAAACAACCTCAGCCTTTTAGGACTGCACATAATCATGGATATATGTACTGTGATTGAGTTTTTCACCTTTTTAAAGTCAAAGCAAAAAGACAATACAATCAATAAACTCTATTTCCTTTCATATTAACCTGCAGACATAAAATGCATTTCACGTATGTATATTGAACAACCTGATTACTGACAAACTGTCACTTCACATCTGAAAAACAAGCAGCTATAATGGGGCACCGTTTTCAAATAATCACAAGCACTTTCCAATCAATACAACCATTAGCCTCACACACCCTCAAAAAGCCCCTCTCAAAAAAGACAAACAGTTTAAACGAAGGGCGATGGATACTGATGGAGAAGCTAACAGGAGGTTAATGATTGGGAGGAAGCACTTAAACCCCTTTGTGAAACAAACTAAAGGTGCAGAATAGAGAGAGATAAAAGACAGGTTTGTATTGATAGGTGCAGTAGATGCCGCATTAGCATGAATGCCTATTTGTAACTCAAAAACACTAAGCTATTTTTCATTTTCTAGGTTTGAAGCTTGTTCGGCCTTTTTTACATTAGCATTTAGCTAGTCTCGCTCACCTTTGACCAATGTTGTAGATTATCTACCCATCGTACAAAGTTGTCTGTGTTTGTTCCTGGCAGCCAGCAGATGCCCTAAACCCAGCCCCATCCTTAATCCTAACCATGTGGAGCATGAAAGGCTCTGTAGCCTGACAGGAACAACTCAAGACACCTTTCTCCCATTGCAAGATTCTTTTGGCCAAGAACCGCTCACTTAAGGCTTATTCATACTTGCTGGGCAAACAGGCTTCTTTTAGTTCTCTTTAAATTTATGAAGAAATGCACTGACGTTTTTGTTCTTTTAAGGTGTTCATTTGATATTTATTGACCTAGGAGAACTCTGCTAGTCGAAGAACGTTGAAGATTGGCTAACTCACTATGTGTCATCTGCCCAAGGGTTGACATCCCTCTGTGACGTCTCCCTCGACAAACTAATTTAAAAAGGATGCACAGTATAAACAGGCTTTGTTCGCATAGGGTGGTTTAGTTTGTTCAAGAAAAAAGTTAGCCTTCTTCCATTGTATAAATTAGGCTTTAGACAGGAACAGGCCATCTAATGGCATGTCAACTAAATGCGAACAAAGTTTGCTCAAGTATGTATTGTTTAATTGTTATAAAGTGTCAAAATTCTGAAAATAGGTGATGCCATGCGAGGATCGGATGTGAATGGTGAGCTCTGTACACTTTGCTAGTTTTAATACTTTTTATGATATAAACCATTGAGATTCGATACACTCTGTTCCATAACTGTTCTAGGAGGACAATATGTCCAAGAATTCAAAATCCTCGGGCTCCGGAGACATTAAATACACTTACATGCTCAAGATAACACTCCTGAGCAGGCCGCGGGCCCATGAGTCGATTTGGTCAGAGAGCACAGGAAATGCGGTGAGAGATGCTGAATATGTCGGCAATGCTGATGAAGGTCGTTGCTGACTTTGAGGATCTTTCTGTGATACATCGATCGATCACTGCCATGGAGGCAAAGTTTACTAATGTGGTCACGAGAGTGGGTGATATCAAGAAATGGATCGATTATCTGGAGTATTCGGAGAGGGAATTATCTGCTAATACACTAGCAACCAAGGTGGATTTGGAACGCTCCAAACTGGGAGAAATTCCTGAGTCCGAAGAGGATCAGGAAATGGTGAAATTTATGTATGGGCTCCTTCCGAGTCTGCACGACAAAGCAGGCCATAAGATGGAAATCGAGTGAGCACACATGGCTCTGGCTCAGTAATCCATGGAAGGAGACAGGCACCGATAAATTCTGGCCAAATTTCTGAGATCATCCGATAAAGATCTTGTGTTACACGAGGCGAGGAGTAAAGGAAGACTTTCTTGGAAGAACCACAGCATTTTCTTGTTCCCAGACTTTGCAAACTCGACAAGAGAGAAACCTGATCGATTCAAATAATTCAAGAAACATTTACATCAATGGAAGGTCGCTTTTGCATTGATATTCCCGGCCAAACTGAGAATAGATGCTAAGGATGGCCGTAAAACATTCACATGCCCACAGCAAGCGATGTCCTTTTATAAAGTCAATGGAGTGAGTGAGTAATCTCGTGTTACTCAAGTTGCAGCCGAGTGGACCGGCTCACTGAACATTCACTTGACTGTTTGAAGATTCCGAGCACTCTTTTTGTGCTTAGTCAGCCTATCGGCTGGAGTTTATTTTATAGATTATCTTTTGCGGTGTAATTCTTTCTCACAAAATTTGTATAGAAACACTGGACTTGAGCAATCCGATGGCAAGGTTGTTGCGGGGGCTGTCATAGGTGTACATGGACTGTTGGAGTTTGGAGTGACGGATGCCATTTTTATTTTATTTTTTTCTAGGTGATGTTTGGGGTTTGATTGTTGCACTAATGCTGGAATGTGATCTTTATAATCTTGTCTACGACACACAATTTATTTTTTCTTATATGACAAAATGTCAAATGTTAATATTGGTGGATTGTCTCTCTCCACATGGAATGTGAATGGCTTGGGGCACCCCATAAAAAGAAGGAAGGTTATTTCTGTTCTTATGCGTAAGAAATATGATATACTTGCCTTGGAACCATTAGCAGCCGCGATAAGAAAGGTTGTTTCTGTTAGCTATTAGCTTGTGTTGCTTTGCCAAAACTTTGGCCCACATCGCAGCTTATTCTAGCCAAGAACCACCCAATCAGACAGGAAAAGGCTATCTGATGACATGCAAACTGACCAACAAGATTTAGTTTTTTTAATTTTATGTGAAGGTTAATGGCAGGTTAAAAAAAAAAAAAACATTTTTCCAGCATCTCATGCATTATGACGCTGTGTCACTTTGAAAGAACTTGAGACACCTGCATCGTTTCATTCTTTGTGCTGTCTTTTTTTAATTCTTAGTAGCTTTTTTAATGCAGGAATGTGTTGGTCCTGAACAACATGTAAAATATGAGAATCATCCTGCTGAATAAAACAGCTTAAACTAGTTTAAGGTGGTCTTCGTTTGTTTAAACTGGTTTAGCTGGTCTCCCAGCCTGACTAACCTGGTGTTCCCAAAATCCATTTAAATCCACCAGTGGAAACCAGTCTGGAGGCCAGCTAGGACAAGCAAATCACCTTTTTCCAGCAGGGTATGGTGAGTTGTCATAGGCGAGACATTCATAGCATGCACGCATCATGTTGAAACCTTCCACAACCCCCAGCCGCAGTGATTATGCTGGGCAAGGTGAAACGAGGAAACCCGTCGTCTCTCTCCGCCTCTCGTATGCCCACACAAAACGGTATCCTCCAGTTTTCTCCATCTCTTCATCCCGTCTCACTCCACCCACCCTCCCACCATATGCTGTTAAACTCTCGTTAGCATCTGCACTAATTAAGCCGACAGCTGATAACGAGAGGGAGTGTGAATACATCACTCTTTGAGACCCCCACTGCAGCATGCACAGCACAGAGACCAGACCCAATCCCACGCTTCAGCTTCATTAAAGAAAGAGACAGAGAGAGAGAAGACCACATAACCAGACCTCATCCACTCATAGGGCTAATGAAGAGTAGCAGAAAAAAATATCCCGTTGAAATCTAGAGCTAGCAGCTAAATTATTCCACAGGACAGCCTTGAGAAGACCTTGTTCAAAAGCACCAGTGTGGCCAGAATGCTGATAAAAAATTGCACTTCATTAGAGATTTCTGGAAGGGTTTGGATTCTTGTCAGTTTTCTTCAACACTGCTGTCTTTATGTGTGATATTTCGAACCAATCGGTTTGTCGGTTCTACAAACTCATGGCACAAACTCATTCTGCTAAAACAGCCCAATTCTAATTAATGTTCACATTTTTTTAATATTCTAAACTTTTATCAGCTGTTAGAGGAGCCAAATAAAGCAAATAAAAAGTTAAAGTTTGAAATCCCAATACGTTGTATGAAAAGAGCACCCGGGACACTATAATAGTCACACTATAATATGGATTTTGAATGAGGGGTGAGTAAATATAGACAGAATTTTCATTTTTGGGTGAACTATTCCTTTAAAAGCAACTGCATTCTGCACTCTTGAAAAAATGTAAACACATGCTACATTTTATTATTTTTTTTACTCTTCAAATGACACTAATGTAATTCTGTATTTCTTTTCTATTCCGTAACTCAATTGTGAATCTCTACGAAGTGACAATGGACTGGACTCCTGTTTCGTGTTAATTAAAATTCTTTCATTGCATGCTGAGCCCTGCATGATTAAACTAATAAAACCAGAGAGCTTCTAATGCAAAAGAAACACGGAGAGAAAGAGTAGAGAGAGAAAGAGGAAGCGATGTCCTGCAGCTCAATCACACTCTGTGAGTGGCGTCATGGAGTGCAAAGCAGAAAGGAGGAGAAGAACAGAGTTAAAGTGTATATAAAAGGAGAGGGAGTTAGAAATGAGAGCTGATAGGGGCTCAGATGCAGAGATGCCTCTCGGAAAGTGTAATAATGTAGTAAGTGTAGTAACTATGGTATTTTGGTGGATGTTAAGGTTTTTGAACTAGGACAAAAGTACATAGTAAGTATATAATACTCAAAATAACACTAAATGTAGTAAATGTGCAAGGAAAAAGTAAACAATACTTAAAATAACACTATAAGTAGCAACTATGGTATCTAAGTAAATGTTAAGGGGGGAATGTATGAAAATACTTACATTTAAAACAATAAATATAATAACTATGTTGTTTTTTGGTGGTCTTTTGGTGGTCTTTTTGTTGATATATAAAAAAGTATTTTTATATATCAATGTAGTAATTATGCTACTTTTGTTAAAGTCAGGTCTACCCCAGTAGTTTCAGTAAAAGCATAGCTGTTACAACGTATTGAAATTTTAATCTCTTGGTTTGTGTGTGCATGCAGGTTTGTACATACAGTAAAGACTTACTTTTAGGAACTTGTACAGAAGAAAAGTAAACCAGTTTGTAAGCATCTTCTCAGCAACGGACTCCGTCCTAGAAGAAGAGCACGAGAGAGAAAAAATGTGAATTAAGAATTCAAATTCATATAATATAAATATAACTATCCAAAAGAGAATGAAAGCTCTTCTAAGTAAACAAGAAAACTCCTTCCAATGTGCCACTCACAAAAAACTGCACTTTTCACAACAAACCACCAATCTTCATTAGAAGCAGACAATTAAAGTAATTGGGCGACGTCTTCCATTAATGGCCAACCTGTCGCCAACTGCAGACCCCCCAAAAGCTTCCCCAGAACAGAAGTAATTAAAACATGCTGTAATTAATGGACTTGAATGCTCCTAATTCATCTGTAGCTGGCAAACGAAAGAGACTGCTAGCACGGTTTGCTAACTGCAGCTCTTTCCTCCCTCAGGCCCACCAGCAGCCATTTCACCTGTTCAATAATGCATTCACAAAGACTTACCAACTCCCATTACTTCCTTACATAAGGGTCTATTATTAAATTATACGTTCATTAATAAAACGGCGAAGGGGAGGTGAGGTGAATGGAGCTGGATAACAGGTGTTTCATGAGGGGGGATGTTTCCCAAATCGCTCATTAGAGCACTTTGATAAGTGCACTAGATCAGGGCTGACAATAGGTTGGAAGTGGAGGATTCTGAATTACATGAACTTACATGAGTGTTAGGGAGAGAGAGTTGAGGTATAGGATTAAAAAAACATTGTGTTTGTAAGAAGTGTTTGCAAGAGTCTGTGTGTTGTCCCTTTTTCTCACCTCCTGAGCAGCAGTTTGGGGTGGTTCTTGCTCTCCAGGTTCTTGTCGATGAGGTCAGAGAGCAGCTGTTTGAGGACTCCCGTAGCATACTCCATCTCTCCCTGTAGAGCTGTCATGATGAGTGAGGCCACGTTGCCACGGTCACGCATGGAGAAGGAGCGCTGAGATTCAAGTGTACGAATGAATGTTAGCAGGAAGTGCTTCTTTGTAAGGAGTTGACCAAACAGAGTCAAGGCCTTCTCGACATTAGCCTGCACCTGAAACAAAACACACAAAAGCCATTTAGAATGAACTCCTTATACATAGAGACTCAGAAACAGCTACATTATGTTTTGATGACAAACATATATATACTGCCAAGTTAAAAATCAATAAAGATCTATTAAAACTAAATCCATCATATCAATTACAGTCCAATCTGTGTAACATTAATTTAAAATGGCCCTTTAGCTGTGCATTGGCAGTCATTAAAGACAACATTAAATTTGTAATGCACTTAAGTCTGTGTCTGTCAGTCTATCTATCTATCTATCTATCTATCTATCTATCTATCTATCTATCTATCTATCTATCTATCTATCTATCTATCTATCTATCTATCTATCTATCACTCCGAGAGCTCAAACATGTCATTGTTGAAGCCCTTTACTAAAGCAAAAAACATCAAGGCAGAAGTCTGCATGAGGGACACACAGCATATGATTGAAATCATAGGGAATGCAACATGCTAGAAGCCCAAAATACAACAGTAGGAAATGCATAATAAGGGTGAGGTGATGTCGACCCAGGACAGAGTGAGAGAGAGAGAGAGAGATATGTAAAGAAAAGGAGTGTATAAGGAAGCAGACGTGACCTCAAGAGTCCAGGGGCGAAAGGTATTGAAGATGTGTCCTTCCATGATAAACAGGATGGCATCTGTCATTTTGCATCTTACTCTCTCTCTCTCTCACTCACACACATTTTCACTTTACCAATCCTTGAAGCCACATATTTGCACTTATATAAAAAAGCAACGCATATTACACTGTGTCCTAACCAGATGCGACAATAAAGAAACAAGTGATAAAAGCTTCCAAAAAGATAAAATCTCTTCCATGTTAATCAGTTTTTGACCTAACCAGCTGTGACCTCACCAAGCAAAGGGAGATTTAATCTGTCACTTGTTTTCTATGTCTGTGATTAGGGCTGCAACTAACTATTATTTTGATAATCAACTAATCTAACAATTATTAGAACGATTATTCGTCTATTCGGTCAATTATTGCAATGATTAATCATTAGCTCTTAACTGACAATTCAGCTTGTGCCTCGACTTAAAAGGTTGTATTAAACGTACTTGCTAACAATAAAGAGAAAAAAAATAATCTTTTAAAAATACCTCTAAGAGTTTTTGTCTTCTTTTCCATTTAAATGATCTAAAAATCCTTAAAAAAACATACATTTACTTGAGAAGCAACATATTAGATATTTAGACTTGAATACAAGTGTATTTTGTATATAAGTGTATTTTTTTCACTTGTGCATACTTCTGCCAGTGCAGTAAATAAAAAAATATACTCATATACAAGACATATTCTAAGTCTAAATATCTTCTATGTTGTTCTCAGATAAATATATCTTGTTTTAAGTAGGCTATATTTAGATATTTTTAAATATTTAAATATTAAATATTGTATTCAACATTCTCCAATAATATGTTTATTCTTCTGCTGTATAGCTCCTAAAGTAATTGTAAATTATTTTAAAGGAGTGTTAGATATTATTTTTTGGAAAACGCTAATCAAATGCATATTTTGTTGCAGTGTATAATGGGGCTAAGACTACACTCTCTCTTTATTGTCTCCTTTATGATCACTCTGATCCATTTTAACTCACAAAACAAACTCTCTCCGATTTTCTTCACAATAAGATACACACTGTGACATATATTATGACTCAACACGTCGCAAGCCATCACGTTATAATCTAGCTGCAGCAAGCGTGCACGCTCAAGGGACGAGCATCCCCGTGCCAGAGTGTGCCTCAGCCGGGTGCATTTTTAATATTTGGTGCTGATTGCAAAGAGAAATGCATTTTCTGAGTTTGTTTATGACCCACCTACTTCTTATTTGAACTTCAATAAAAGATCCAATGAAATGCAGTTGTTTTCACATATCCCAACTAAGCTGGGGTCAGAGCACAGGGTCAGCCATGAAACAGCACCCCTGGAGCAGATAGGGTCCAACAGTGGTATCTTGGGTGTGCTGGGGCTTGAATCCCCAACCTTTCAGTCAGTAACCCAGAGCATTATCCGCTGAGCCACCACTGGCCTCTTACTTTGTGATCTACATCACCTGAAGCTGTTTCGAAAGTTTAGAGTGCATCTGGACATGTAGCCCAGCCCACAGTGAAATCTCATTGGCTCTAATTTCTGCTCCATATAATTGTATTTAAAATCAAAATCAAATATTTTCTGATTCACTGTGATTGTGTTGCCTCAAACAGCCTTTTTGCTTTCAGCAGGGCCAGATCAAAGGACCAAGGAGCACATATGTCACAAGGCCCATCAAACGCAAACTAAACTGATCGCAATGTGAATTCAGCAATAGTGTGTCAAATGTTCCTACTGCTGAAATCGGTTTGTGCTTAATGAAATTGTGTCCCCCAGTGTCCAAAGCTGGAAGTGATGTTGAACATATGGGCAAGTGTGAGCTTCAGTTTCCAAGTGAAATGTCCACAGAGTGGCGCCAAAAGCGAGTTGCATTTTAGTTGTAAATTATGTAATATAGTTAAACAGGAATGCATTTTAATTAACCACACGCCCTAACCCAAACCCTAGGTCTAACATTTAGTGGAGTAAAAACTAAATGTTAGTGCCAAAATGTTAGAACCTTTGTCTCGGATGTAGACACACGCCATTAGTGGCACCAGAAAGAGAGGTAAACAAAAGGTAAAATAAATAAAAAATGTCTAATGGGGGATGGCACTTGCCAAAAATTCAGCAGAAAGGGGTTGATTTTAGGGTACATAATTAGGGTTATTACCCTATACTAAAACTAAAACGAAGAACAAGTAGGGAATAAATGAGAACTTAAAGTTAAACTAAACTGATAGCTCACAGACAAATTACTAATTGCTGGAAACTTGTCGTGTTGTGCCTGTTTAGGACACAGGTCACAATCTAAATAAATCATGAAAACCAAAAAAAAAAACTATAAAAAAGAACCAATACAATTTCTAGGTGAAGATGGTGGAATCAGACTTCAGAGCAGGAAAGCTGTTCCCTACCACCAAACCAGTGGCTGTTATTGTCCCCTACAGCACCTTATGTAGCATGTAACCTGACAAAGGCCTTTTCCAACAACAAAGACTAATAAAGTGCCTCAATTCTTCTCTGCTGAGCCAAATGAAATTTGCAGCCTCTCGGGAAGGCCGATTGTACTGTAGGTTGCTTTGGGGCAAGAAGCTACACAGAGCAATAAGGGGCTGAGACGTGTGTATAGGTACTTGATTACGCCTGGGACTCGGGGGTAAATACAGTGAAAACAAACCCCAGATGAAATAATAAATATGTGATCCCTCCAAAAGTGAACAGCATGACCTGCCATATGCATACCTATGGACATAGCATGTTGGAGTAATGATCACGCTGTTTAATCGCGCTGACCATGTTTTGTGATTACTCTGGTTTAGTTGTGTTGTTTTCTTTGACTCACACTATTACGGCAATCATAAGTCTCAGGCTTTATATTACAAGGGGGTCACAATTTGTAACATTGAACCCTATCAACTACAAACTGTAGATTCAAACATTATTTTTTGTCAGTCGACCAATCCCCAAATAGATTTGCTGACCCCATTCATAAGAAATAAGAGATCCAAATCCATTGAATGTTTTCAAATTGTGTACACATTACATAGTGTATACAATCTAAGCACTAAATGAGGACCTGATGAGGTTTGTTTTCACTATTAGCAGTGGTCTACTGATTTTTGATCACATTGTTAGTTCTGCTCTACAGTTACCATGGTGACGGCGATGTACTGACCCGTACCTCCATCTCCTTGAGCACCGGGTGGTCCTCAATGCCGGGGAACAGCACTCTCATAGCATACGTCCTGTAGTCCAGGAACGGGATACCAGCTCCATCCAACTCTTGGGTCAGTTCGTGGATGTCTGTTTGGAGTTCGGCAAATGCTATGTGTCAGGAAAAAAAAGAGCTGGTTAGGATGTGGTGCCTCAAAATGAGTTTAACAAACTTTTTGGTGCTGAAAAGTAAACCTAAAGTATTAACAGTTTTGGGCATGGAGAACTGGTTCCATTTTAATAAAAATACAGAAAACAAACAATTTCCATGGTGTTCAGTTTTGTAAACGATTCTGGAGGGTCTTCATTGTAATAAAATATGCATAAAATTGACAATATTTGCATCAGTGCCACCACTATCAAGACGATCAGTATATAATATTAATAACTTTATGTATATAGCAACTTTCAGCAATATTGCACAAAGTTCTTCACAAGGTAAAAACAAAATAAACAAAGTAGTAAAACCAAGTAACAAATAATTTTTTTAACATGATTCCATAACTGTAACACCTTCACTACAAACGCTCTATCGGCCTTAGTTTTGTATCTGGATCATGGAACAGCCAACAGTTCATGACAAGAAGATCTAAGAGGTCTAACTGATTCGTAAGGTCTTAAATATTCTGCAAAATAATATGGCGCCAAACCATGTAATGCTTTATATTTAACTAAAAACAAAATCTTTAAATCAACCCTAAAATGAATTAGTAACCAATGCAAGGAAGTAAAAACTGGAGTACTATGATAATAAACTTAAAACCTGTCTCACCTTAAAAATGTTCCTTAACTGACAAAAGCAAAACTGAACCAACTTCCTGACGTGATATCAACATTTTTTATTTGTGCCAAAATAGACTCACCACCCAAATTTCTCACCACCTGCGGAATATTCAGAACCACTTAATTAAGTGCTGACTCAATCTGAAAACCGCAACCAATTATAACAACCTCAGTTTTATCAGAATTTAACTGCAGAAAAGTACATGCATCCAATTTTATATCTGCTATACACTCTTGAAGAATTAAACTAGACAGATCTTTGGGATTCAATGACAAGTATAACTGTAGGTCATCTGCAAAACAATGAAAATGTTTGTTATATTTTCTAATCACAGAACCAAGAGGTAACATACAGTATTTAGAGAAAACAATATTGGCCCAAAAAGGGATCCTTGCAGAACACCACAATTTATTGTTGAAGAGGAGGACATCGCATCTCCAACAGATACAACACATTTCCTATTCGACAAATAGGAAACAAACCAGTCTAAAGTCACCCTAGATATCCCCACCCATCTCTTTAATGAGTCAATTAAAACTGAATGATCAACTGTATCAATGGCTGAAGTTAAATCAAGCATGTGATTTTACTGAAAAATGTTTTATATTATTTTTGTCAGTGGATGAGAATGACCTTTCAGCATTCCAGCCTGAATCATTGTTTTCCAAACATTTTCATTATTTGTCCCTGAAAGAATGTTACTAGAATAGTTAAGGAACCTAAATTGCTAAATGGAATTGGAACCACCATGTTAAATTCATTACAATTTCCATTCCAATCTTAATGTTGTGTGACTTGAAAAATGTTTTTTGAGGCTAATTATAACCAGCTAATAGGTCTATACACTTAAATCCAAATGCTATGCTACATTTATGGATAAGGTTCTGTAGTAGAGAGAATGCTAAAAGAAAATCAGATCATTAAAATGTCTAAAAATAGGAGTTTAACATGCTTAAATCCTTCCCTAACTGAGAATAAAAATGATCTTTAAATACAGCTTTTAAAACAAACCAATAGATTGGGAACTTATGAAAACGTGGTCAACAGGTGCCTCGTCCCATAATAGGCACTTGCTTGGTAAACAGAAGCAATGCTAAGTTTGTCAATCTGTTTGTTTATTTGGTTTACGACTAATTGGTTTTGCTATTTGAAAAGAGCGGGAGGGAAGAGACGTAAGAGACACAAAGTTCACGGGAAAAGAAAGTCAATTAATTGCATGAGTGGGTAATAAATAAAGGAGTGGAGCTTTTCATGCATAATTTCCTCCAGCTGTTGTTCCTCTGCGACATCCACTGGGATACGAATCGTGAAGCAAGAAGCTTCTACACTAAGTGAAGATTTTTCATCTTAAAAATACTACACAAATATTATTCAACATGAACAGCCCGATGAGATTTTCAGTCTCCTCTGACGGAAAAAATTGACAGGCCTAAAGAGCTTTTAATTCAATGTTTCTTCCTTGTCAAAAGTGCACTTGAAAGGCCTCAAAGATTTCCAACATGAGGGATGGCCTTGTAATTCAATTTGGCTTCATTACTTTGAGAGCGGTGTGTCGGATCGCAAAGCGTGAGGGGGCATTACAGACCGCTTAAATGTGAATTTTTTAAAGCCTTGCTTATTGTAGCAGGCAAAACATTTTGCCACTCAGGAAGTTGAAGTGTTGGCAAGGTCAGCTAGCAAAACATTTCTATTAGTTTTTTGTCAAAACAACTTTGAAAAGTTTTCGTGCATTGCTGATAATGCGTTCCTTTCTGAAACAGTTCCTTTAGTGGCAAAAGCACTCAGTGAAACAATTGAAATTAACGTGATGTCCAAAAATGCTTGCACTAACATTTCTCGGCTAATGTAAAGCCGAGAGGCAAAGCTGATATCCCCACTGAGTGATTCCAGTATCTAAACCAGTGCTGGATAGCTCGCTAATTAGCCATTAGCTGTGCTTTTGTTTGTTTGTTTTACTGCGTTCTCTGATGGGCTGCATCACGGCTCAGTAAGCCCTGCACATGGCAAATCACATGTCCCTGGGATGCGCTCGTTTGTCCACGCCCCGTGATTGGTGCGTAAAGCACCACGATGGCTGCTTCCACCCTTCTGTATGCTATAAGGCTGAACTTCATGGTGATGGGGCTCTGAGGGGTGGGATCGAATGCAAGGTGTTGTTTTCTGCCACAACTTCACTGTGTTTTCAACTGGTTTAACTTCAGGACCTATATTTTGCATTGGACATCAAATGGTGACCCAGTTTGATACCAAAATTGTTTATCTTTCAACACACAAAACATTTCTTTAAAATCAAACATTATAAATTATTTTACATTAGAAATTAGAGAATTGGAGTTTCGAAATATTTCTTGAAATGTTATGCTTTTGTGCTTTCGGCAGCCAATAACTTACTGCTCAAAACATTTTGGGATGGGCAACCTGTCCATGTTGACATCTGCCTAATTTGGCAACCTTCGATAAAGTGACAGATGTGACAGACCAAAAAAACTTGCTGGTATATGATCCAAATAAAATATGAATGCACGGATTGAATGACATTGTGAAAACAAACCATTCAGATTCTCTGCTAATGAAGGCAACCAGCCAATCAGTAACAATCAGACCCAAGAACGTGATGGCTAATCAATGCCTGCCAGTTCCTTCGTCCATTAGACAAGAAGCAAATCCCATTCATCATTCTCTTTCTGCCATTCAGCCATCTCCATTTTTGCAGTGATGAACGCTGTTTGTTATCCACCAGACAGGGTCATGACCAGGAAGCCCGACAGTCCTAAGATAATGGCCAATTAGACCCAATGCATCCAGGTAGAGTTTTAGCACTGGGAACCTTTACGACATATGGCACATGCATTTCAAACTTTTTACATTCCAACACCACAGCCAACTAACACCAACCTGTTACCAAGACATGTTAACAACCATAATGGTGTCACCATGGTAACAAGAGAATGGAACAATGCTAATATGGAGCTTGATAGTTGGACCTGCCTTCTTTGAATTTCAACATTGATATGAATTATATATGAAATTCACGTTGTCTCATTAGAAAGTCACAGGAAATCACAGGAAGTATAAATATAAAATTTGTATGTAAACATAAGTATAACCAAAAAATATGTGTGTGTGTGTGTGTGTATATATATATATATATATATATACCAAACTTGCAAGCTTTTCCACCCTTACCTGGAGGATTCACAAATTTTAAATTTAGAAAGGGCATGTTATGTTTATGAAATGTTCTATGATTTCCTGTGACTTTCTAATATATATATTAGTGTTTGTATGACAACTAATTGATAAGTTGATTTCACATTCGGAATTGTGCATTCTGAATTGACTAGTTGAATCCACATAAAAAATTCCACATTCAGAACTTACTAGTTGACTATTCCATTCCACACTCCAAATTCTACATTCCGAATTTATTAGACGACAGTCCAAATTTACTAATCAACTGTTGACTCCACATTCCAAATTCCAGATTATTTATTCACTAGTCAACAAATCAATTCAACATTCTGAATTTACTTGTTAAGTAGTCAATTCCACATTCCAAATTCTGCATTCCAAATGTAATAGTTGACTGCCTTCGCGCACCCGGCCGCACCACACTCCCACCCATGGCCAGACGGTTGTGACGAGCTACGAGGATGGTCAAAAAGCCCCCGTCTCTGACCCCCCCTGACGCCAGGTATATGGAGGGAGGTAAGTGTTTCGAGGTTCCCCATAGCACAGCCACCTCGGGATGCACGTGGCAGGCCAGGACCATCCGATTCAGCTATGCGATTCAGTTCGCCAGGTGCCCGGTTCGCTGGCATTCGCTTCACCTTGTCACCACCCTGCGTGCGGAGATTGCGACCCATCTGCGCATGGGCGCGATAGAGCCTGTTGCTCCAGCCAAGATGAGGAAAGGATTCTACAGCTCTTACTCCATTGTGCCAAAGAAAGGCGGTGGGTTGCGGGCAATCTTGGACCTGTGAGTACTGAACTGGGCCCTGTACGGAGTCCCGTTCAAGATGTTGATACGGAAATGCATTTTAGCGTGCATCCGGCATCAAGATTGGTTCATGCCGGTAGACCTGAAGGATGCATACTTTCACGTCTCGGTTTTACCTCATCACAGACACTTCCTACGGATTGGTTTCGATGGCCGGGCGTATCAGCTCAAGAGCCTTCCCTTCAGCCTGTCCCAGTCCCCTCGCATCTTCACGAAGGTCGCAGAGACAGCTCTTGGCACATTAAGGGAAGTGGGCATCCGCATACTCAACTACCTTGATGACTGGCTGATTCTAGCAGACTCTCGAGATTTGCTGTGCACACATAGCCGTTTAGAGCCTTGGCAAGCGTGTGTTGGTCCGACTGGACAACATGGCGACGATGGCGTATATAAAACCACCAAGGCGACTTATGTCCGAGTCGCATGCCACAACTCGCCCACCCACTGAGGTCACTGCGGGCCACTCACATTCCCAGCAGCCTTAATGCCACAGCGGACGTGCTGTCGTGGCAGGCGATGCTCAGCGAAGATTCAACCCCCACGATGTCCAGCTGATTTGGAGTTGATTCAGCAAAGCACAGGTAGACATGTTGCTACACGGGAATCCTCCCACTGACCGCTCTGGTATTTTCTGATGGGAGCCCCCCTATGGACAGACACGCTGGCACAAGGCGAGGAACAAGTCACCCTTGTGGCCCACATACTGTCCCACACAGACATGGTTCTCGGACCTCACGCTCCTCACGACAACGTCTCCCTGGCAAATTCTCCTGAGGAAGGACCTCCTCTCTCAGGGATGGGGAACCATCTGGCACCGACGCTCAGACCTCTGGAATCACCATGTCTGGCCCCTCGACGACCTGCGGAAGATTTAAGTGGCCTACCATTGGCAGTAACGGTAACTCATACCAAAGCTCCCTCTACAAGGCAGCTTTTTGCTCTGAAGTGGCATTTGTTCACAAATTGGTGTTCTTCCTGAGGGAGATACCCAGTCGGTCAGTGCTTTCCCTCCTGCAGGAGAGGCTGGAGCAGCGGCTGTCCCCCTCCACCTTGAAGGTGTACGTGGTTGCTATAGCGGCACACCACGACGCGGTGGACGGTAAGTCCTTAAGGAAGCATAACCTGATCATCAGAATCCTCTGACGTGCCCGGAGGCTGAATCCTCCTAGGCCACGCCTCTTCCCCTCAGTGGGATCTCTCTGTGGTCCTCCTTGGCCTTCGGAGAGCCCTGTTTGAGCCACTAGAGTCAGTCAAGCTGAAAGCCCTTGCCTTAAATACGTTCCTCCTGATTGCGCTCACCTCCATCAAGAGGGTTGGGGACCTGCAAGCATTTTCTCCCCTTTAGGGGTCAAGTGGTTAGCCTGCAAGCGAAGCTGCCCCGGAGGAGGCAGACCCAGCCTTATCGTTGCTGTGTCCAGTATGTGCTTTGCATACCTATTTGGATCACACATAGAGCTCTAGATGCTCTGAGCAGCCCTTTTTCTGCTTTTACGGTCTGCGGAAAGGGAAGGCTGTCTACAAACAGTGGCTGTCCCACTGTATCATGAACACAATTGTGCTGACATACCTGGCTAGTCTGTGCCCGCCCCTTTGGGAATACGAGCACACTCTACGTCTCCCTTAGAGCAGAGCTTTCTTTGCCCCGGTTGCTGTGTTTGTAGAGCTCCTCCCCTTCGAGACTGGACCTACCACCGCACCTCTTCCATGTGCGGTGGATGAGCCTACCTGTCGTATCTCTGTTACTGTTGTAACCTCCATTCCCTGATGGAGTGAATGAGACATTGTGTCCCTCTTGCCACAAAGCTGTACTATACACTGAAATGGCTGGGGACCTTGACTCGGCTCCTCAGCTCAAAACCTTAATGAGTGGCCACATTCCAGCTCCTTTTATACCCGCATGTCCGGGGTAGTGGCATGCAAATTCCATTCACCAATTCTCATTGGCGTTTTCTCAAAGATTGGTGGTGTTTGGGGCTCCCAAGAGTGACCCCTAGTGTCACTACATCGACACAACATCTCGCTCCCTCCAGCAGGGAATGGAGGTTACAACAGTAACCGAGAGGTTTTTGCACCTGTCTCCACTGTTTTGTAGAGCCACTGTTTTGTGTTACACAGACACATCACGTCAACTAGTGGGAGAACTAATCGACTAGTCTGTGTAAACTTGAAGACATATATGAATTACAAGTAATTAATTCAAACAATCTCACCTTCTTTACACTCAAGAGCGACTCTAGATTCCAGATTGTCCATTTGTAGCTGAAGTCGTTTGAGAGTGCGGTCGGCATCACGGGATTTGCGCTTATAGGCGATGAGCACAGCGATGATGACCAGCAAGAGGAGACCTCCACCTCCTCCAATCCCGATGATAGCAGGCAGGGTGAGAAGACTGTCGGAGTAGATCTGCAGCGTACCAGGCGAGTATTCGAACCCACCTGCCCGGATCTGTAACAATTACATTTTTCATTGGCATATTTGGTAGGCGCTTTTATCTAAAACAACTTAAACTACATTCAAGATATCCTTTTATCAGTTTGTCTATTTTATGTGAATCGAACCATAGCTGTTGTTCACGCCATGCTTTATCAGTTGAGTTACTGGAACATTTTGCCACGTATTTCTTTATCTGATTTGATTTTAATATTTTAGCAACACTGAAATGTTTAGCAACACTTTACAACAAGGTTCCATTTGTTAACATTAGTAAACATTATTAGTTAATATGAACTAATTATACTTGTACAGCATTCATTAATCTTGGTTTGTGTTCATTTCACTATATACTAATACATTTTTTAAATCAAAACAATGAACAATTTTATTTGTAGTAACTAACATTAACAAAGTTTATAAATGCTGTAAAACATATATTGTTCATTGTTTGTTCATGATACCTAATACATGAACTAATGGAACCTTATTGTAAATTGTTACCAAAAGTTTTTATTAGTATGTATGTTTCCTGGGAACCGGATCCATAACCATGCAATCGTTTGTGCCATGCTCTCAACTAGGGATGGGCGGATCGATGCTAAAGTATTGATACTTCTGATACTGATGTTGTATCAAGAATATCGATCCTCACTTATATCGATTCTTAATTTTTTTTAACTACTGATCTTATTATTTAGATAACATGAATATTAATGCATCTCATAAGCTTCGAAGTGGAAGAAAATAACTATATTAGTGAATTGTTGCATGGCACCAGAACTATTTTTTCTTCCGCTCATTAGAAATGCTAACATACACTAGCAGTCAGAGACAGCGCTCACCCTTTCAGTCATAGCGCTCGTTCAAAGAGGGATCAGTGATTTCCTGATGTAATGACCGGAAAACCGCATCATGACAAAACTAGATGTGACATTTATTATAATGGCCTTGTGTGACCATTTTTACAGGCTTATTTAAATTCAGAGTTGTTAAAACATTGTTAATGATCTTTAATCCTCATGAATAAATTATACCCTTATTAAAACTACCCATGGATTTACTGTAGTTATATTGTATTAACCATGACTAGAAACCACGACAGTATAGTAACCATGTTTTTTGTTCTTTTTGCAGTAATCAAGGTTTTGATACAATTAACCATGGTTTTACTACAGTAAAGTATTACTGTAGTATTCATATTGTAACTTGGTTTTAGTAATTGTAACCATATTAGAACATCTATGGTTAATTTTGAGGTTTTATGTGTGGCTTATACTTACTAATTTTTAAAGGGTAAACAAAGCAGCCTAATAATTTTCTATTTAGGCTTAGGCCTATAAATAAATATAAAAATGAAGTAATAACTTAAGTTACTAATTTTATAAAAAAGAATTCTGAAAAAAAAAAAATTATTAGAGGTATCGGTATCGATGATATTGTATCTTAATAAGATATGTATCTTATTATTTGAATAACTGAATCCTTTGTAACTGAGATGGAAATTATGAATCTGGTCCTATCCGTTCATTCTTTTGTCAGATGACAGCCGTATACGCAACGGCTCAGACAAGAAGATTCCAGAGGTGACTAATAATTTCTGTTACTCATAATTTGTCCTTGGCTGCATAATTAACATTTTCCTTATTGGGACTATAATCAAAGTTTGCTTAAGTGGTGGATTTGGCTATTGAAAATGTAACATTTTAATTTAATTCTGCTCAAATGAACAAAATTACTTGAATAAAGAGTTGTTCATTTTGCTGAATGAGACTCAAAGATTCATGTAATAAAGTAAAAAGATCCGATCTTCCCATCAGTACTGAAGACCTTGTCAGAGCGTGCAGCTGTAATCAAGGGGGGGCGGAGCTTAGAGAAGGGCCAATAACCAGCAGTAAGCAAAGTTTGTGTACTGAAAAATATGTGATTAGCATTCATCATTTTGTTGTGGTAATTCATTTGTTAAGAATCAACCTCTGCATCAAGAATGCAGCATCAGCTTTACACAACACCTTACTTAAAATTTTATGAGCCCATTATATTTGTGGGACAAGCAAAGGGATTGAAAAAACATTTTGATCAAAATGTCCTATTATTACTGGATCATTTGAAGCTTTGTAACAGCCTGTATTTCGAAAATAGAAAATTTTACAAGGAAACGTAATGCTTGTTTACCCAGCTCTGTTTTGGCAAGAATAAATCCATGTTTAAAAGGTGTTTGTTCTAACCATGATATTATTATTACACCAGAGTAGTTTTAGTTTTAAAATCAATTTTATATATATATATGTATACACACAGTTGTGGCAAAAAATATTGGCACCCTTAGTATGAGCAAAGACGGCTGTAAAAAAAATCTGCATCGTTTATCCTTTTGATCTTTCATTTAAAAAAAAATCACAAAAACCTTTAATTGAACAAAAACAATTGAAACAGGGGAAATATCTCATTATTAAATAAATATTTTTCTCCAAAACACATTGGCCATAATTATTGGCTCCCTTTTATTTGATACTTGCAACCTCCCTTTGCCAAGATAACAGCTCTGAATCTTCTCTTATAATGATTAATGAGATTGCAGAATACATGGCAAGGGATCTGAGACCATTCCTCCATACAGAATCTTTACAGATCCTTCAAATTCAGAGGTCCATGTTGTTGTTGAACTCTCCTCTTCAGTTCACCCCACACATTTTCTATGGGGTTCAGGTCAGGGGACTGGAATTGCCATGGCAGAACCTTCGATTTTGTGCTCAGTGAACCATTTTTGTGTTGATTTTGATGTTTGTAGTGGATCATTGTCCTGCTGGAAGATCCAACCAGGGCCCATTGTAAGCTTCCTGGCAGAGGCAGTCAGGTTTTGATTTTTGTATCTGTTGGGAGTCCATGATGCCATGTATCTGAACAAGATGTTCAGGAACTCTGGCAGAAAAACAGCCCCACCACATTTAACAGTGGGCACTAGGTACTTCTTCATCTCTTTGTGCGCCAAACCCATCTCTGGTGTTTGCTGACAAAAAGCTCTTTTTTGGTTTCATCTGACCATAGAACCCGGTCGCATTTGAAGTTCCAGTAGTGTCTGGCAAACTGAAGATGCTTGAGTTTGTTGTTGGATAAGAGCAGAGGATTTGTTACTTGAAACCCTCCCAAACAACTTGTGGTGATGTAGGTGATGTCTGATATATATTTTTAGACTTTCTGACCCCAAGACCCAACTAATTTCTGCAATTCTCCAGCTGTGTTCCTTGGATATTCTTTGGCCACTTGAACCATCCTCCTCACCATGCTTGGAGACAATATAGACGCGTGTCCTCTTCCAGGCAGATTCTTAAGATCTCCAGTTGATTGGAATTTTGCCTTGATGGTGGAAATGGGCATTTTTAATGCGTTGGCTATTGTCTTATAGCCACTTCCCATTTTGTGAAGCTCAAAAACCATTTGCCACACATCAGAAAATGTATACCCTTGTGAAACAGGAAGTCATGGCTGAACAATTTCCTGTTCCTAGTAACCCAGGTGCACTAAACATATTTAAAATATGAATGGGAATATACTTCAGAAATATTTTACTCATAAGAATTTCTAGGGGTGCCAATAATTTTGGCCATCATGTTTTGGAGCAAAATATTTATTTAATAATGTGATATTTCCCCTCTTTCAATTGTTTTACTTCAATTAAAAGTTTGATTATTGTGAACTTTTCTTTGCTCATATTTACCAAAGGTGGCAATATTTTTGGCCACTACAGTAAAAAAAAGAAAAAAATAAATAAATAATATATATATATATATATATATATATATATATATATATATATATATATATATATATATATATATATATACACTGTATAAATAAAAAATTAATAAATATTAAATATTAAAATATATATATATATATATATATATATATATATATATATATATATATATATATATATATATATACACTGTATAAATAAGATTAATAAATATTATATATATATATATATATATATATATATATATATATATATATATATATATATATATACTGTATAAATAATAAATTAATAAATATAAAATATTTAAAAAATAATAATAATTAAAAAAAATATATATATATATATACTGTATAAATATAAAAATATATATATATATATATATATATACTGTATAAATAATAAATAAATAAATATAAAATATGAAGAAAAAAATATTAATAAAATATTAATTTGGAAAAACTTGAGTGATTAAATAATGACAAAATGTTCATTTTTGGGTGAACTTTTCTTTTAAGGACTAAACTCTGAACTCTAGTGCACATATTGTAATACTGCATGTACACTGCACTATAGGCATTATTTTCTGTCTTAAAATCTGCAAAGGCTCATGAGACCTCCACGGGTCAAAGGTCCAAGCCATACAAACTTTCCTATAGAGACTCGCTCTAACAGGGGTCATGGCAGTCAACATGTGACAGACTAGGCACACAGCAGACACACTCACATTCACTACACACATGACCACACATGCATTCACACACACATCAAATATAGACTAATTCTCACATTGGGCAACAGAAACATGCACACACATTCAAAATCACACACCGAGTGTCCCCAGATGTGATACAATGTTGCAAACGCCTGCTGGGACGACCCCTAAGTAGGTCACTTTACATGGGACAAGAGCACAGCTGTGTTTGCCTCTCCCTGGCCTTGCCTCACATTGCCACAAAATGCCACACGAGGATGGCAACGCAGAGAAACAATTCTATTTTTGAACCAGCATCTTATAAAGAACGACTGCTCAAACAGCTATTCCATACAATTTCTCTGAATTCAATGTGACACTTGCAGCTTTGCACAAAAATAATACAAATATAGTGGTAAATATATTATTTTCGAAGCATTTCGCTTTAAGGGCCATCACAACAAATGACACACACTGTCAAGATAAAGAGTGTGCTTTCTAGACACTTTTTTTTTTTTTTTTAAAGCATTCAGTTGGTGTTAGGTTGATTTTTTTTTTTATGCGAGTTGGCATTTTCAACCTTTAGAGAGAGTTGGTCAGTGTGAACTAGGGCTGGGCATTAGAGTGAAAAATGATATGACCATTTTTGAGTCAAGATGCCAACATATTGTTCAAATAGAGTTCTGAATCGATTCCTTTAAACGGGCAGCTTAAACTGATTCTCGGAAATGTAACTGAAGTTAACATCAGAGACTATTATCTCTCTTTTAAAGCAACAGCTCACCCATAAATGTAAATTCTGTCATCATTTACTCAACCTCATATTGTTTCTAATCCATATGACCTTCTTCAGTGGAACACAAAAAGAGAGGAAAGGAAAGGATTTGAGTGTACCTGAAAAGGAAAATTCATACAGGTTTGGAACAACATGAGGTCAATTAAATGATGACAGAATATCTTTAACACTGTATAGGAAGGATCACACAACTATTCGAATGACATGGTCTTTATGAAGCTAAAATCAATAAAAAATATTGTCAGGGTTGCCGTGTATACCAATATCAGCAAACATCGAATGAAACACAAATTATATTGAATAATCATGAATAATCGATATTTGCCCATCCCTGGTGTGCACTAGATACAGTGAAGTATGTACCGTAACTTTGTGTTGGCCAGTGAGGTTGGGCCACTCGCAGAGCAACTGGGTTTCCGAAAGTGTAAGAATACATGGTGTCTCTCCGATAAACACAGTGTAGTTAAGCCTGGAGTTACCTGGAGCTGCTGGAATCAGATTACGACCCTAAAAAAAAAAAAGATATCCTTAGATAGAACTGAACAGAAAACATACAATTCCAAGACATTCATTGTTTGTACAGTACATGAGAAAAGTCAATGTGAAACGCATTTTGAAACCCATTTCAATGATCTAATGTATTTTTGTGTGTAACAGTATATTCAATGTGCAAAACTTTTATAGATTGGAAAGTGATGGTAGTGTGTAAAGTGGGCTTTACATACCAGAATGGAACCAGGTGGTCGGAGGGCAGGAGTTAAAAAGTAAGGGGGATTCGTGACATGAGTTGTAAAGCTTCTTAGGCGGTGCAAGATGATGAAGATAAACTTTGAATAACAGCACAATATGACCAGGACCGTGCATTAAAGAATAGTTCAACCAAAAATGAAAATTCTCTCATTTTCCTGCCCTCATGCCATCCCAGATGTGTGACTTTCTTTCTTCTGCAGAACACAAATGAAGATTTTTGGAAAAATATCGCTACTCTGCAGGTCCATACAGTGCACATAAATGGTGGCCAGAACTTTGAAGCACCAAAAAGTACATAAAGGCAGCATAAAATTAATCCATGAAACTCAAGTAATTAAATCCATGTCTTCAGAAGTGCTATGATAGGTGTGGATGAGAAACAGATCAATATTTAAGCACTTTTTACTATAAATATCCACCTTTGACCAGCCCCAACCATTAGGTTGCGATATGCACAAAGAATGTGAATTGCCAAAAAACAAAAGAAGAAGAATGTTGATTTATAGTAAAAAAGGACTTAAATATTAATCTGTTTGTTTATCTGTTTTATCGCTTCTGAAGACATGGATTTAAACACTGGTGTCTTATGGATTATTTTATGCTGCATTTATGTGCTTTTTGGAGCTTCAAAGTTCTGGTCACCATTCATTTGCATTGTATGGAGCTGCAAAGCTGAGATTTTCTTCTAAAAATATTTGTGTTCTGCAGAAGGGAAGTCATTCACATCTGAAAGTAAATAGGGTCAATTTTGATTTTACATAGACATTAAAGTCCTTTTCACATGACTTGTGTGATGCTATTTTACTATTTTATGAATGATTTACTCTACCTTTATTACGGGATTATTTTAAAGTGTTATTTTTAACTCTTTTCTTTAATGTTTGTCCGTGATGCTGCTCTCTTGACTGCTAGGCTTCCGATATGAGTGTATTACTTTAAAGGTGCTTTTGTTTTCATTATCATGAACTTTCGACAAATTATTATCTGTGGCAATTGACAGAATGCCACCAATCCTATCCATAGACATTACATAAAAAATAACCCTGAATACTCCTTTAAGGCACTGGAATGATATAACACAGAATATACAGATAATAGTCATGGTTTCTTCTTGTCCGAGATAAATTTAGCATCACACAACCTTGGACATGTAAAGGTCATGTAGATATTGATTTAAAAGACAAAAGACAAACCCCAAAGGTTTTAAAGATATGAACACCCAGAGGCTTTAACAGATATGTATGTATCCCGCGACTGATCTCCGCCATGGAGATAAACGGAAAATAATGGCCGAAATATTCTCTGGCCACATGGACAGAAGGAAGAAAGTAGTGGGAATTTTGCTGAACAACAATAAAGCGCTGACACTCCAACCCCAATCTCTTTATCATCAACGTTTAAGCAAGGCCACGGCATGATGCTTTTTAATGCGAATTCTGCTCGCTCTTCTCTTTCTCTCTCACTCTCTCATCTCATCCGCGCCGCCAACCCCAGATCAAATTAGATGAGAAATTAATTGCATGGAGAATGCGATGCATCTCCAGAATATCTCTGATTATTTCACTAAATTGCATTTTCGTATTATTCCTTCACTTTGCTAATGCACCGAGTTGTTTTCTCTCCCTCCCAATAAGCCGGGCGGGGATCAGGCATTAAGTAAAAAGGTTTCGTTAATAAATTTCCATTTAACAAAGAAATATCACTTGACATGGTTAGACTCACACCTCAGTGGGTGTAAAGAATAGAGAGGCTTTCATTATTGGTGAAACCAGCTGGTGTCTGTGATCAGCATTTTAAAGTTTAGAAATGAAGGGCAAGGAGTACATAGTTACTGTATGTTAGAAAAGTTGTCTAAAGGGCCATTCAGGCCGAACGTGTTCTTGCGTTAAATAAGCACTAGGTGTAGCGCAATGAACAGAACAGAATTCAGGTATCTTGAGAAGTCCTTTTAGCTTGACACAGTGTCTTAAAAATGAAGCACATCATGCACGTCCTGACTGGCTGACTGAAGATAACATCTAGTTACCTAAAAGTATACTGAAAGTACACATACTGTAAAATAAAGTGCAACCACAATAATTTATTAAATATTATTGATACACTGTATATGTTGCTTGCCAATGGCTGTCAATGGAGAGATATGCTTGAAGGAAACAGATGGTGTAGTTATTGCACCGACCATCAGGGACTAACTAGGTTAGGTTATGCTGACGCTAACCTCACATCCTATATACCCATAAATCCATCAATCACTTCCTGATTTACCTTCAGAATGAGGGGTGATGTTGGTTTGAGCTCCAAAATGCCTGTAGGACTGAGCGGCTCAAAGACAGGGTCTGGGTAGTAGCTGAAGCTCTCATTGACAACCACGAGAGCGTGGACGTTGTCCATGTAGAAGCCGATCTCGTCTGGTCCACTACCAGTCTCCGCAAACCCTCTCTCAGAGTCGGCTACCGACGGTGCCAAACAGACCATGATGGAATTGTTAAACACCGTGCAGTTCTGAGAAAAACAGGATGATAGAGAGATAAAAGGTGAGATATGACAACTTATCTAATTAAAAACTGTAAGATGGAGAGAAGAAAAAATATAATGAGAGTGATAGATTCTCTGTTATAAGCACACTTTGGATGCAAATGCTGTTAGTGTAAAAAAGCCAATCATTTTAAGATGCCCTATTTTGGACAAATTATACACCTTAAAAAAAAAATATATATATTTTTTTTTATTATTTTACCCAACATTTATGTGTTCTTGGTATTTTTATGCTTGTTAGATTATCAAATCATTAGTTTAGCAACATGCTAACAACAAACTCTACTCTAGAGTAAAAGAACAGCTAAAAGCATGGGAAAAACCTTTGACTGAAGAAAAAAAAAAAAACCTCTGTAAGACAGAGATAAATATGTACAAAAAGAGAATGAGAGAGAGATTTTCTGTTCCATAATGCTAGTGAGCTACAAAAATCGTAGGCAATTTGTACATAACGACTGTTAGCATAAAAGAGCTAAGCATCTTAAGATAGCCTACCTTGTTTTGGACAAATTCTTAGGAAGCTTCAAATTTTAAATAAAAAAATAGTTGTGTCATTAAAAAAAAAGAATTATTTTACACCACATGTATGCTATGCATTTTTATGCTTGTTACATTTTCAATTTGTTAGCTTAGCAACATGCTAACATCAAACTACTCTTGAACTCGTGTGCTATTTATGCAGAAAAAACAGCTAAAATCATGGGAGCTTTTGTTAAAACAGACATTCAGATGTTTCCTTTGATGGAAACCTTGGGAGAAGAGACTGAAGGCGGGAGCTCTAACCTCTACAACAGAAAGAGGAAGAACTGTTGACTGAAATAGATCAATAAAATAAAAACAGGAACACACAGAAAAATAAACAGTGCCAGAGGTGTGGAAGGCAGAAATCTTAGAAATGGACAGGGGGGAAAAAGATACATACATGGAAAGACTCAGCAGAGCCGTACTTGGCGCGGATCTTTGGCTCAATAATGGTGGCCAGGTTGGTGCCACTGATCGTCAACAGAGTCCCACCACTGGACAGAGAAACAGGAAGCCATTGTCAAAACAGGTGATTTGGGCGACACGTTCACTCATTGGCTATGTTTGGAAAGGAATGGACTGTATAATGCCAGCAATTAATTTTTTTAATTGGCATTATTCCACGATAAACATTTCAGTAGTAAGCTGTTGTAGTAAACAGAAGTATGCTATATTGTTGTCACATGACCTCATCATGTCACACATTTAATTAATTTGAAATTAAAATGGTTATTTTGCACTTTTAATCTAATTTTGTTTAAAAAATATATTCACTTTTGCAAGTCTGATCAAATAATAACTCAAGATATACACTGCAGCAATAGTAAGAGAAGTCTGTTAGTATGCTATTCTGAACATAGCCACAAACACGCTGATACAGTCTAGCTCAACATTCCACCTTTAAATCTGAGGAAATATCAGTCTAGCACGATTTTCACCCCAAAGGGATGCAGAACAGAGCAGAGATAATATATCCCATCATCACTTTGGCGATGAGAAACAAAAAGGTTTTTGTGAAGAGGCATGCATTCAAAATCAAGTTCTCCCTCTACATATGTGGCATCCATTTAATGAAAGAGTCATACAGAAGTTGTAACAGATGCTGAGATAAGGTGATGTAGGCTACTTATTTAGAATCCCCATGAAATCAAAATTGTAGTTTCTGTGGGACTGTGACTTTCAGTCCATGTTTGTGGGCACCTATGCTATGCTAGTGCACTCCTGTAGATCAAGGCTCATCCTACCACATTTGTGGGAACCTGCTCGCCTGCAACACACTACATGTGTGGAGTTCTTTACATTTTTCTCCTTTCAATGATTCTGACTGTATCTCTTTGTCTGTCTTGGTGAAAAAAATCACTCTTAAATCAGGTACAAACTTCAGGGAACAGGAAATAAGGCACTGCCTTCAAATAGACCTTCCTCTATCTAGAAGGATCTCTCACCCAAGTCAGATACAACCCTCTCTGCCTTCAAGAAATGTCATCCAAGGCCTGAAACATTCTCTACGCAAGTGTGCAAATGCATATGCGATGCTTGCCCAAAGCGGTTCAGCTGTTCAAACTTAACGTGCATTCTTTTCTTGCGGCAACAAACCTCCGTATTCAAGAGGGCGATAGAGTTACCTTCAAATGTCTGTGTCATTAAACCAGAAGTGTAATTATTCAGGTAAACTAGCTATTGACGTTGGTTATTCATGTTTTTGAGACATTACAGACATTACAACTGATTTTCTGTAAAGCTGCTTTGGAACAATTTGTATTGGTAAAATCACAAATAGCCACTTTATGCAAATTTCTCAATGTGACAATGTACAGTAATTATAGGATTTGTAATGAAACATTTTAACATTTTTTAAATGTTATTTATTTATTTTTTTCTCCCCAATGACCAATTCCTAATGCGCTCTAAGTCCTCGTGGTGGCGTAGTGACTCAATTCGGGTGGTGGAGGACGAATCTCAGTTGCCTCCACGTCTGAGACGTCAATCCATGCATCTTATCACTTGGCGTGTTGAGTGCGTTACCGTGGAGACGTAGCGCGTGTGGAGGCTTCACGCTATTCTCCGGCATCCACGCACAACTCACCACGTGCCCCACTGAGAGCAAACCACATTATAGCATCCATGAGGAGGTTACCCTATGTGACTCTACCCTCCCTAGCAACCGGGCCAATTTGGTTGCTTAGAAGACCTGGCTGGAGTCACTCAGCACGCCCTGGATTTGAACTTGCGACTCCAGGGGTGGTAGTCAGCGTCTTTACTCGCTGAGCTACCCAGGTCCCAATAATAATCGCCATTTTCAAACAGATTCCAGAAAAGTCCCCATCTTATATTGTTTGTACAAACTGATAGTCCTGCCCCAAACTCACACCATTGGTTGAGTCAATGTTTCCATGTTAGGTTGGATAAGTTGGAAAATAACTAAATATCTGCCGATTTATCTGCCTTGCAAGTCTTGGCAATATATCGGTCGACCACTAGTTTTGAAATTGTGACAGAGGTGCAGTGTTACACTTTTAGGTGAAATCGATGCATAAATGGCTTATTTATAGTTGTATATTAAGCTGGTATACTAGAACCATCTAAAAAATTACATTAGCTAAGCCCTGCCTGTTTTGGTCTCAGCATTCATCTAGTTTCTTCCTCTTTGATGTTGCTGTACGTTCTTTTAGCTGCAGTTTTCTGCCTTATCTAAATGCTGAACCGGTTAAAGACACCAATTTGCCTAAGGTTTCCAATTCCCAAGTCCTCAGTAAATGCACTTGTGTTCACAAGCTTGTTGATATAGGTGGTTTATGAGTTTGAGTCCCTAACCGTACCACTGCTGATGTCTCTGCCTGTTTGCCTTTGTGATGCCTGCTTTGCCGTGGCCCAAAAGGGCATTTTCAGCTCAAATCAATACAGCTTCCCTCAGCATGCACTAACAGGCTTTAAAGCCACAAATTTCAGCTTCCAGATATGTTTGTTTGAGCTGGGGGAAGCTTTTGTACAGACGCAGTCATTTCCGATATTGATTTGATTCTTTCATGATTTTCGAGCTCAGCTACACTGTCTTCACTCCCATAGGTAGTTGGGTCATTGTGCTTTTGCATAAAGTTTATAAAAACTCTGCTTAACTTTAGAGTTTCAGAACAGTCACAATGCCCCAATTTGGCAACTCTCATTAAGGCCCCATAAAACGTTCTCCTAAACAGTTGCTTCCAGAAGTTTCCAGTGTTAAGTAATTTTTCTCACTGAAAGTGAATTACAAAGTGAAAAAATGAAAGGCTAACTAGACCATATTTGATGTGTATTACTGTGGAATTGTGGACTAATCAGATTTCTCTGTGGGCGGTGCTACCCCACATGAAGCTACTACAAAGAAACCTAGTAAAAAGGTTTTAAATTGGGTCGGCTCAGTTGGTAGAGTGGGTTGGCCACTAATTGCAGGGTTGGTGGTTCGAATCCCGGCCCACATGACTCCACTTGCCGAAGTGTCCTTGGGCAAGGCACTGAACCCCAAGTTGCTCCCAATGGCAGGCTAGCACCTTGCATGGCAGCTCTGCCGCCATTGACGTATGAATGTGTGTGTGTGAATGAGTCACAGTGTAAAGCGCTTTGAATACCGTTAAGTTTAAAAAGGCGCTATATAAGTGCAGACCATTTAGTAAACTACAAATTTCTTGTCACTTGTAGAATCCGATTTATTGATCGGATTTTATAGATTGTTGCTTTGCCATATTGAGCCTGGTCAATGCACTGTGTGACCCAGACCATAATTTTCTATAAAAAATCATCAATTTCATCGTCAAATATTGTTATAAACAAAAAGTAACAACAAATACTTGATAAGTGCATAAAGTCAAAATCTTCACAGTATAGCTTTACATTTCTCTACTTTGCTCTTCATGGTAATGTGAGAGAAAGAAAGAAAGAGGAGTGTTGAGAGCATCTTTTCAGCTACAGGCTTTTAAAGATTTCACCCTACAACCTGCAGGAGTAGTAGAGTCGCAGGTGATAAGTGCTCTGTCCCGCCTGACTCATCTGATACCGGTGATGGTGTTTTTTTAGACTTGACTTTGATGTTTCACCCTCGATACCAACAGGCCAGACATGTTTTAGTGCAAGTCGCTGCTCCTCTCTGGAAAGCTGCAAAAAAAAGTCCTGACAGCAGCTCTGCTCGCAGGTGGCGACGTCTCACGGTGTGAAGGGAGCAACGCCAAAAACAATCTCATTTTTCACCCTCTTAATGTGTTTTTCACATGTGTCAACAGAAACTGTAACACAAATAACTTTGTATCGATTTCCATTACTTCTTTGTTGTTCTAGCTTTCCCCATGTTTCCCAAGAAACAACTACACTTTTTACATTTTCTTTAGACATTATGCTAAGGTTGCAAGGATGTTGTTATGTGGTTGCTGAAGCGTTATGAGTGGTTTTAAAGCATTTTCTATGAGTCCAGTTGCTAGGGTATTCTGGGTGGTTGCTAGGAGGGTGGCAAGGTGTTTGCTTATTTGCTCATGTCAAAATAGCGCACCCTGAATTCTCTATGACACTCTGGTCCCTAAATATTGCTCGGGTAACTAGTTTATGAGTTTTTCTTCTGTTTTATAATCCATCAGATTGAAATTGTAAATCTGATCATATTAAATAGTTTTTAAGTTAATAGGGTGATTCTCACGAAAGCTGTCAAGAAAATGACCTGGTCTTATTTTACTCCAAAAAAAATAAAACAAATAATAAAAAAAATAATAATAAAAATTAAGAAATGTAATTTTGCATATAGAAAATTAAGCCAAGTTTTAGCGCTATGAAAATTGTTTACATCTTGACATTATTTCATGACAGTTATGCACATCTTACCCACCAAATTTCATTACCTCAGTTGAAAAAAAGATGGTCATGATATTATCATTACCGCAATGTGCAAAAAATTATATATATTTTTATTTTAAAGTATTTATTCATCATAGAAGATCTTAGTGCACCACTAGTACTGACTTTTATTTTCACTGATTTAAATAAAAAATTTAAATAAAAAAATGTACAACGTCATCTTTTTTTACGGTAATACAGTAAAAAAACAAAAAATGCATTGCAGTAATGTAAATGCTTTGAAAATAATGTTACAATGCAAACAATCTTAATCGTCCTGAATATAGGCTTCATTTTCTTTATGGAAAATATAATTTTATTGCTGTTGTTTGTATTGTTTTGTTTAGTTTGTATTGATTTGTTTAGTTTGTATTGATTAGGGACATCAGATGAAAATTAGGCATTGGATAAATCTGACACATTTACATATCACATATTTACATAGTGAGATGTTTGATTAATGTGTATTGTTCCTGAAAAATAAATAAATACGTTAAATGAAAATGTAATTATTTGGTGTTAAATATAACCAGAATATTATAGTGACAGGTTTAGTGAGAATCATCCAATAGCACACCTCTTCTTAACAAGTTGCACGATTTGAGTTATCATTCTTTTCCGTAATGCAATGCATTTAGCTGAAATTTGAACTTGTGTCGTCTACATGAGCACCACTGAGCACGTGTGCCCACCGCTAAACCATGGTTCCGACATTGTCATCAATGTTCCATTCTTTTCTGGTGTCATGACTCATGGTTATGTTTACTAATGCAAACACACAAATTCTGATGTAGTTATGACAGTTTTATGATGTCATGTGGTCATCTACCTTGCAATGCTCCAGTCCGGGTCTATCTTCAGGACAGAGGGGTCTTCTGTGTAGTTAAAATTCACCTCAGGATTCCTCAGCTCAGCGGAGTCAATGTCCACCATGACCGGAGTGCTTCCAGAGTTCACGCCGCCTGGGGTCACGCACACAATCTCTTTAGAAGTCCGTCTACAGTTATGGAGGAAATGACAAAAGAGTTACAAGAATGTTTACAACAATACTCATCATAATCAGACGTGTGTGTCTTTAAAGTGTCATCAAATTCATATTTCAACGTGACACAGATTGTGTACTCAATAAGAGTTAAGTATGTTTGATGAAGCTTCAGGATGTGTGTTAACAGCCATATGGGACACAATACAGTTTCAAAGATTTCGGGTCTGTCTATCTCTGTCTGTCTGCTTCTCTCTCTCTCACTTCCTTACTGGAGACTTGCCTACAATCTCCATACACATTCCCTTAGCATGTTGCCATGGGAACCCTTTTTAAGATGCACACCCCTGAAATCCTCAGAAGGCTGTACATATTTTGACAAGGTGGTTGTCACAAATAAAAATGATGGAAGCGAGTGGAGAGGATTAGCTACAGAATTTCCTCAGAGGTAAAATATAAGGACATTCAACTAAATGTATTAAATGCAAAAATTGCTTTGGGATATTTGCAAAGATTTTGCATTTTAAATGTGTAATTTGTATTACAGACATGTGGAATAAATTAAATACAAATTCACAGGATATTATGAATGGAAGACACAAAGCACACAGGGAAAGTAAAGAAACGAGGGCATAGAAACAGACTTGCACACTCACGCACGCCCTAATCGCACCGCTGTCACGCATGAGTTTATCACCTTGCAGAATCATATCCCCATTGTACCCAAAGAGGTAGCACTTTGCAATGCCTGCATTATTGTAGAATAGCCTTTGTTTATCTTTTTGTATTAATGGTAGCTTGTTTCTAATAGGATAATTAATAGTAATATAATTTAATAGGTTTTTTTTTTACTTAATTAAACAACAGAGAAGTTTGAAAGCTTTACACATTGTTGAAGAAGCAGTAAAATTGCTGCGATTACAATTGTTATTACTATGCTAGGCTAGCAGGCTAATCAGTCAGTGTTATGCTAAGCTAGCATGCTAATATGATAGTTGTATGCAAAGTTATTAAGATAACCAGTTATCTTGCAAGCTAACTGAAAATAATTGGGCTTTACTTATAAAACACAAGCAAAACAAATGTGTGTGTAAATAAATATCAAAACCATTTTTGCGTAAATTGCTCCAATGATTGAAATTTTTATGATTGTAATAACTTGCATAGGATATATGCTAAGCTAGCAGGCTAACTAGTCAGCGATATACTAATTTAGCAGGATAATCGACTAGCAATATGCTAAGAAAGTAGGCTAACCAGTTAGCTTGCAAGCTAAATGAAAAATAGGGCCTTATTTATGAAACACGAGCAGAACAAATTTGTGCTACTGAACTCATTTTTTAGGATTGTAATTACTTGTGTTGGGTATATGCTAGATCAGTGTTATCTTAAGCTAATCTGCTAGTGTGTTGCTAAATCAGTAGTCTAACCAGATAGCTTGCAAGCTAACTGAAAAACATTGGGCCTTTTTTTATGACACACAAGCTGAACAAAGTTGTATGTAAGTTGTATGTAAATCAACAGTAAAAACCATTATTTAGGAAATTGCCATCTTTTTTTATTTATTTATTTTTATTTCTGACCACTTCTACTGAGAAATAAGCATTGCAGTCACTAAATGTATGCATTTTTATCGCTAAAGCACTCTTGAATTTATTCTAAATCAATAACTTGGTGACAAGGTTTCTTGGAAGCCAGTCTGAATCTAGTTCCTTGCACGGTACCTTCATACACAACGCTTGTTTTTAAGTCACTGACTGGGCAGCTAGGCTGAAAGGCAGATGCCTTAAATTTCGGACACAACCACTGAAAAACACCACACAGGATCAAAGGAGGTGAATCTTCTATATGGAGTGAACCTTGGCCTCAACCAGGTGTAGCTGATGTATCAGTCAACGAGAACTGCAGTAATCCTCAATCTCCCCCTCTCTCCTGTCTCAGACTTGGCACAGAGACAGTGTTTTTATCCTCAGCTGCAATGCAGAGTGGTCTGGCGCTGCAGATAGACAGGCGGATGCGAGGAATAATCTTTCACCGTCCCCCTCCACAATTGGAAGTGCACAATCGACTAGGACTGTCTGTGCCATAATGTGGCTGATGTTCTTGCCTTCAGTGTGTCTCTTTATGCTGTATATACATGCCGAGGGGTAGAAAAAAATGGGTCTGGCTATTTTGACTGACGGAATGACAGTTTAATGTACTAAGGTGAGAAGCCCCAAGAGATAGCATTTTGGAAGGAAACAGATAAAGACAGAGAACGACAACTTGGCAGATGAATAAGAGGGTAGAGAAAGAAAAAGACAGAGAGAGGCTGGCAAATGTTGCTCCAAAACAGCCAACGGGCTAACTATCAAAATGACCGGCACATGGCCAATGAAAAAATATAAAACAATCAAACAAACAGAAACTCTATTACAGACAGAAAAACAGTTAGATAGAAATCCAGACAGACTGAGGGATAAAAAGACAGACATAAGGGCTGCCAAAAAGAAAAACTAAATGTTTTTTTGTTTTTGTTTTTTTGAAAGAAAATGTGCTAGTTCATGCCAAGGGGTTGTGGGTTGTTGCCAGGATGTTGCTATGCAGTTGCTTAGTTGTGTTCAATGCATTGGTATGCAGCTGATGTTGTGTATTGGGTGGCTGCTAGGTGGTTGCTTACTAATCATGGTCAAAAGAGCCAAAAGTCTTTTTCATATTGTAGATGTGTTTCAGGTCCCTGTATATAAGGCTCAACATGTCACAAGCATGTGTGCTAAATGCTATGCCATGGCTCAAACAGAAAAGCCAAAGAAATTGACAAAGAAATTGGAACAATGACAGAATAGTACTCACTTTTTAAAGTGACATGGGTGACGACCAATGCTGACCGAAACAGAGCTGCCGGCATTGAGGTGGTTTCCCTCAATCGTGATTCTGGTTCCACCTGAGAGAGGCCCCTGAGCGGGCTGGATACGTGCGAAGTATGGTGTCTGAAGTAGGAAATGTTATTGTAAAGATATAGTCATGACCACACCTCTGTGTATTGTATTCATTTTACCACTATTTTAAGTGGTTTTCAAGTATAAGACCAATTGGATGGCCAAAGCATTGTATTTGTGCATTGACCAAGGTATGTTTTAAGCAAGTAGACATGCAATAAACAAGTGGACAATTTAACTTAAACTAACTTGGCCAGCAAGATTCTTGGCCATGAAAGTAGTTGACCAAAAAGAGACCTATCTGTGGTTTGTGGGTCTTGTCAAGGTTTTCATATTCCACAAAGCAATATATTGTAATTCTGCACAGCACCTCCACTTAATAAAATGCTTTCTCTTTATTCCTACAGTTCATTCTATGTACTATACACAAAGCGAATGCTGAAATTTCAATGTCAGAGTTTTACCAACAGGTTTGGAATTACATGCATTGAATTTGCATTACAATTATTCAAAGACAGGAATATTTTAATGTATCTCTAGGTTAAAGTGTCTCTAGACTCATATACGCTTACCACAAAGGTGAATGCCCTGGGTGAGAGAGCTCTATAGTCGGCCACACAGTCTCGCACACACACCTCAACCTGAGCTTCCTGTATACGGTATCCTGTGGCGTCATTCAGCAGACATACAATCCTGTGTAAAAAATAAATGTCAGACTTCTCTTAAGGGTTTTTGGTCAAAAGCACTGCTCAGTTACTAAAGGCCAAAGGGGAGGAAGGTAAATGGATATATATACATGATTCAGCACCAGTAAATATTATTACTGTAATTAATCTGTTATTGATTAATTAATAATATAGTGAGGATATAGTATGGTTTGCGGATTGAGTATGATAGCGCTTACAGTGAAACATCTCTTTTATTGGAAATCCGAGATCAATCGGAAGCCAAAGAAATGCGAGTAGAGTTTTACCTACCTTTCTGCACTAACATATTCCTCTTCAATAGGAATACAGGGCACTTTTCCTAGACGAACGCCAGTCTGGATGTCTCTGAATTGCAGACCCAAGTTTTCTCCGGTGATAGTAAGCCTGGTTCCACCCTGTCGTGGACCGGTCTCAGGAAACAGCTGTGAAACAGGGAAAACAGAGAGGTTAGTTTAATCAGGGATATTGCAAGCAGGACTCAAACTTGCATCGCCTGCATGAAGGCCATGGGTCAATGTGTCAGAGTGGTATTTCTGTAAATGAAAACTAAATGTAAACATTAGCAATTATCATCAACTGAAAAATAAAAAAATCAATAAAATACATTTTCATGGCTCCAAAACCAACTGAAAAAAAAAAAAAGTTAACAAATTAATTTTGTTTCAGTTTTTGTTAATAAATTGTCAATATTTTTTTATTTTAATATTTGAAACTTTGTTTTTCAAGGATTCAAAGATTTTATAATTTTAAGTTTTAATATCAAATTAGGTAAAATGTTAATTGCTTTATTTACATTTGTATAAATATCTAAGTTAAAATACACCAATCAGCCACAACATTAAAACCACCTGCCTAATATTGTGTAGGTCCCCCTCGTGCCACCAAAACAGCACCAACCCGCATCTCAGAATAGATTATCAGAGTTAATGTAGACTTTGTCAGTTCGAACCAGTCTGGCCATTCTCTGTTGACCTCTCTCAACAAAAAAAGGCATTTCCATCCACAGAACTGCCGCTCACTGGATGTTTTTTTTTGTTTTTGGCACCATTATGAGTAAATTCTAGAGACTGTTCTGTGTGAAAATCCCAGGAGATCTGCAGTTACAGAAATACTCAAACCAGCCCGTCTGGCACCAACATTCATCCATGCGATTATAATCAGCCAATCATGTGGCAGCAATTCATTGAATAAAATCATTCAGATATGGGTCAGGAGCTTCAGTTAATGTTCACATCAACAATCAGAATGGGGAAAAATGTGATCTAAGTGATTTGAATGCTATTCTGAGATGCGGGTTGGCGCTGTTTTGGTGGCACGAGGAAGACCTACACAATATTAGGCAGGTTGTTTTAATGTTATGGCTGATTGTGTATACATTTTAGCATCCATTAAAATTACTAAAACTGAAACTAAAATAAAAACTAAATACTGGAAAAACATGTGAAGTGAACATTAATGAGAACAAAAGTAAATCGAATGGACAACCTGAAAATAAAAAAGAAATAAAAGCTAAATAAATATTTTAACTAAATGAACTCTGAACATGCTAACCAGGAATTATTTTATGTATAATTTTAAAAATTTTTAACTTTTAAACTGAAATATTTGTCATTGTTGGTATATGAGAGCACTCGTTATGATTAATTCCTAACTTTTGCACTATAAGTAAGAACATCTTTTTAAATTCCATTTAAAAACACATTCGAGATATCTGAAGACCAGATAACAGACTTCTGGTCAGTGGAGAAGTTCTGGCATTGAAGCCTCTAGCTCCCTATTCTCACAGTTCCCAAACCAAGTCAGATGCTGTGCATTTTAATGGAGACAAATCACCCCTCAGCACAGGGGAGCAGTTAACCCTAATGCTGGGTTTGGTGAGACACGCCCTCCAACCCACCCTCCATCCATCCTCTAATTGAAACTTATTACCTAGGATCCCAGATCCGAGCTTGAAAACTGCATGGTGTAAGACGATGGGATAATGTGATTTATTTAGCTGGATTATTCTCCGTAACGAGGACAGGTGTGGCATGACAAAACAAATATGGTGAATGATGTGCAGGGGAAACAGCAGGACGGCACCTTGTAACAACCATCATGAGGTAATTACAGGTACTCTCCACGCCTGATCTTCCGACCATAAGGTCTCCACGGTAACCTGGAGCTGAGCCTTGGCTGCCTCACCGCCACAATGGTGAGGACCTAATACAGGGCCTTGGGGGACACCTTTGGTATAAATTATCTTGCATACCTAACTGTAATTTCAACTGGTATGAGATAGTAAATGAGAATGTTTGCTTTCAAAGTCTGTTTATATTCTGCAATAGGTGAGGCGGTTTCTTATGTTTTTGTTAGTTCATGGCCAAAGTAACCCTAATCTTAGCCTGAAAACAGCCCACAGTCCGTTTGTTGTACACAAAAATGCCAAGAACTGTCAGAAATTTCCAGATGCAATCAGATTGGCTTCCAGGAATATGGACAAACAGTTATTTTTAACAATCTACCTGGCCAGAATAGTCAAGTCAAATTTATTTGTATAGCGCTTTTCACAAGCAGCTTTACAGGAATTACGCTATAACAGAATACAATGCAATATGTACCATAATTAATGTCAAGTCAAAAGTTGGGCTACTGTGGGACTAAAGTAATCACAAGTAACTTGCATTTGAGTTCATTAAAGTTATGGAAACACAAGCCACGTTTGTATTCTGGAGTCATTTGAAAGTTTGTGTGAGGAATTGACTGAAATTTAACTTTTTTGCAGTCCATTTCAGAGTTTAAAGGAATATTCCAGGTCCAATACAAGTAAAGTTCAATCGACAGCATTTGTGGCATAAAGTTGATATATTTATATTTATGCATTTGGCAGACGCTTTTATCCAAAGCGACTTACAGTGCACTTATTACAGGGACAATCCCCCCGGAGCAACCTGGAGTTAAGGGCCTTGCTCAAGGGCCCAACAGTGGCAATCTTGGTGGTGCTGGGGCTTGAACTACCGACCTTCTGGTCAGTAACCCTGAGCCTCAACCACTGAGCCACCACTGCTTTTCTTTTCTTTTCTTTTTTAAAGCAAAATTGAGGCACTTATAATGAAAGTGAATGGGGCCAATAACATTTAACATGATTTTAGTGTGATTACATTGCTTACTAACCTTTTCTGTGTAACACTATATCCAATTTTACAACCTTGTTGCCATGACAATGTAACACCATAAACACAAAAATGACAAATTTAACAACTTTACATTTCAAGTAATACACATTTGTTAACAGAAGAATGAATCTAAGAAAAACTTCAAACTCAAGCTTTATTGACAAACCATGTAAACCAGTGCATCTTGACCTGAAAACCACAGGATTTGGAAGCAAGATCTGTCGCTCTGGGATTACACTAAAATTAACCTTCATTAGATGTCTTTTATTATGTTAAAAAACAATTTATACATTTCTAATTAAATCAGCCTTAGAGGGAAAAAATGATAGATTAAAATAAAATCTCTCAACGCAAATGGGAGAATGCTAATATCCAGACACGTTCTCCCCCAGGACCTTGTTAAATTATACACAGTTAAGTAAATCTCCCTTTCATTATCAGCTCTGGGTAACGATACATTTCAAAAATGTATGCAATTACTGCGATTAAAGTGCACTGGAATGCAAGAAGCATCACGCCGATTTCCACTGGCAACATTATTACTGTTTGTGTGTCTCCCCCACTTCCCCTTCAATAAGGGTAGTAGGATGACAATACAGGGAAAGTGGGAGGATTTGGAAAAGACGGGGGCTGCAGGAGCAGATTGGGGTTGCTGGAAACCCTCGTCTTCCAGATCCCATCTGCCCACAAACCAGAGTTTCCTGATGTTCCATGTCTTCTGTTGTTTGTGTTTTTCTACTGTATGTCTTGTCTGTTTGTCTCCCGTTCTTTTCCTGCTCCTCATTAGCAAGGTGTTCTTGTATCTTGGCTGGAGGACGTCTTAGGACTAGAGAACATTTTGGCAAAGGTATAAGTGTAAACTGGGTCAAATCTTTCCAAAGACCCCCATCTAAAGACTTTGGAAACACAATGGCTGAGGATCCCAGATTTAAAGGAATGGTTCACCCAAAAATGAGAATTCTACAATCATCTACTCACAGTCATGTTTTTTCAAACCAGTATTTTTTAACCAGTTATTTTTTAGGAATATCCTGGCGCTCTGTTATTCAAAAGTAGTCTTTATGACTTGTGTGCATGCTATATCCCAAGTCTTCCGAGGCCATTTTTTATCTTTGTGTGAGGAATTGACCAAAATGTAACTCTCAAACCAAAGATGGTGCATTCGGTCACAAGGCATGCGAGATCCAACCCTGTTTGGTGTTAATGTCAACAAGGTGCCATTTTTGCAGTCCATTTCAGAGTTCAAATGAATATTACAAGTCCAATACAAGCTAAGCTCACTCAACAGCATGTGTAGCATAATGTTGATTACTACAAAAATGTATTTCTTAAAAAAAAAGATTATGGCATGATACACTTATGCGATTAGGGGGAAGTTTTCATATTATGCAATTATATCATATCTAGCATACCCATCTCCATCGGTAAGCCATTTATTCAATCTGAATATGATTATTTTAACATGTACAAAACATGTACAAATATAAAATGTTTAATATAAGGGAGTTGTTTTACAAAGATAATTGTGTTAAATATACATATTTTAAAAATACCTTGTGTTAATGTTATCTATGTATTAGCGAGAGGGTACGCAAAAGGATGTAGGATGTTTGGAGTGGTACGCCACTGTAAAAAGTTTGGGAACCACTGGTCTACAGCTTCATGCTTCCTGATTTGTGGTAATTGAGGTTAAGTGTCTTGCTTAGGGGTACAACAGCATCACTTGGGACTTCACCCAACAAACCTAGTATTTATAAAGCCTCTACAAATCTGCTGAAGAAAAGAAAAGCATCAAAGTTCCCTCGTATCTGGCAGTTTAGCTCTGTAGCTTTCCAGGGCCCTAATTTGCCTCCATTTTTCCCTCAGATTATTTTTTTTTTCACTTCAATATTGCTAGTTTGTAGCATATGTTCTCAAATCCCTCTTCCCCTAAGCCAATTTTAGAGCCTCGTGTAGACCATAGAGTCAAAAATTGGCTTTTTGTACAGAGTGATGCCAATAAAGAATACAGAATGATGAAACAACAAGCAGAAGTGGTCTGTAATTGGTTTCAGAGGGGTTGTTTTACATGTAGCATGGTGGCATCCAATCACAGATGGACTTAAGGATGGGCGGTAGTCAAAGATTTGCCTTTTCCATCTCCCTAAAGGATTTGAGGTTTATATTGTTATTTGCTACCTACATGAGAAAAACACATGTAGAATGATGCAATCAGAGGCAGAGATTTCTTTCCACATTTGTCCAGTCCACTACCTCTCTATATTTGACATATATCAATGTCAAAGCTTACCACTGCTGCTTACTGTTGACAGTGGCCTGATAAGGTAGTGCGTGTGAGAGAGAAAGGCAAAAAATATAATAATTCTAAGATAAAGGTAGTGGATTCTCAGCCTAACAAACTGCAGTTGCACCTGAAAATTCTGTCATCATTTACTTACACTGCAAGTTGTTCTAACCCCTTATGACTTTTATTTCTTCAGTGGAGCACAAAAGGAGATGTTAGATAGAATGTTAGTCTCCATCACCATTTGCTTCAGGTGGAAGTGGGGCGGAACTGCGGGGCCCTAGGATGGCAATAGTAAAAACTTTGACGTCAGCAAACCATTTAATCTGAGATGCAAAACAGCAGACAATAAGCCCGAAAAAAAGTGAATTCAATTACTACTCAGACCCAGGGGTTTCTCCGAAGAGGGAGAATGTGAATATCCCAGTTAAGGAAGGAGTCTATTCCAAATGAAATTAGAAGCTTATCCAGCAGCTAATATACTAAGTCGCACAGCTCTGATGTGAAAGAAAGAGGAATAAGGGAATGAGAGTGGTAGGAAAGGATAAAGTGCACAAATGACCTTGCAAATGCCGGAATACAGAGGTAGAAAATAACATTACTTGTGCTAAATATTATATGGGGAGTTAAAGCTTTAAATAATCTCAAATAAAGGAAAGTCAGCACAAGATTATGTGCATACCCCTCATGTAGTCCCTCTGTATATCCCAGTATGCACATGTACAGTCCCTCACACAAAGATGTCAGTTAAAGGAATAGTTCACCCAAAAATGAAAATTCACTCATCATTTACTCACTCTCAGGCAGATGTGTATGACTTTTTTCTGCAGAACACAAATTAAGATTTTTAGAAGAGTATTTCAGCTCTGTAGGTCCATATAATGCAAGTGAACGGTAACCTAAACTTTAAAGCTCCAACAAGCACATAATGGCAGCCTAAAAGTAATACAGACTCCATTGGTTTAATCCATGTCTTCAGAAGTGATATAATAGGTGTGGGTGAGAAACAGATCAATATTTAAGTCCACTTTCACTTCAACTACCACTTTCTTCTTTTGTTTTTTGGCGTTCGCATTCCTCATACATATCACCACCTACTGATCAGGGCTGGTCAACGGTGGAAATTTATAGTAAAACATGGTTTGCACTTTATTTTAGAGTACATGTACTTTTAGTATACTTACAGTGAGTGTACTTACCCAAGAAAGTACTGAGTAATATTATGTAACTACATGTACATAATATGGTTTACGGTTAGGGTTGGGGCTAGGTTTAAGGTTACTACATAGTAGTTACTGTTGTTGTTGTTGTTGTAATTACATAGTATATAAATGTAGAACAGTACTGTAAAATATAGTGCTACCAAAAAAGGACTTAAATACTGATCTGTTTCTCACCCACACCTACCATGTCGCTTCTTAAAAAAAAATTGGATTTAACCACTGGAGTCATATGTATTACTTTTATATTTACATTTACATTTATGCATTTGGCAGACGCTTTTATCCAAAGCAACTTACAGTGCAATTATTACAGGGACAATCCCCCCGGAACAACCTGGAGTTAAGTGCCTTGCTCAAGGACACAATGGTGGTGGCTGTGGGGTTAGAACCTGTGACCTTCTGATTAACAGCCCTGTGTTTAGCCACTACGCCACCACCACTCTTTTATGCTGACTTTATGTGCTTATTTGAGCTTCAAAGTTCTGTTCACCGTGCACTTGCATTAAATTATAATAGAGCTGAGGTCATCTTCTAAAAATCATAATTTGTGTTCTGCAGAAGAAAGAAGGTCATACACATCTAGGATAGCATGAGGATGAGTAAACGATGAGAAATGTTGCATTTTTGGTGAACAATTCCTTGAAAGCATCAACTTCTTTTTGAAGGGTCATAATTTTATTCTAACATTGTGACAATTTGCAGATGGTCAAATGTTCTTAAATGTCAATGTATTATATTCCCATCTCTAAATATACATTCAAGCCCTTCTTCAGTGCAAGTAAAGAGGCATTTTTTCCACTGTTTTATTGTCCTCTAGGTGAAAATTGCAAGTGCATTTGCTCAGAAAAGTAATTGCATATGAATGCTTTCAGGATTTTTCTGTACAACATCCAGTCTTTCAGATCAAAAGCCACATTTTTACATCTATGTTTGCCACCATCAGATCACCAGATAATGAAGTCAGCGTATCTCTATACACCTCAAACCCTTGGCCTTTTCTAAACAACAACCTACCTCAATTGTAACTTGCCATTGTATGGCTGGTTTTGGGCATGTGCTCTTTATGACAACTATTCAAACTTGTCCCTGGTCAACCAATTCCAAACTAGCTGTTAAGGAACTAAAAACAAGTGGACACCAGTCACATTCTTTGTCTTCCTTCTCTGTCTCTCCCTCCATTCAGGCTTTATGCTTTGGTTATAGAGTGATAAGAGAGAGACAGGCATGAGCTAACGGATTAGTAACTGTGCCACTGGCAATTACCCAGTATCAGGAGCTAATCTTACTGAGAGACACTGCTGTCTCTCTGACTGCTAGCTGCCAGCACTGGCACACGGCGGCATATTAGCATCAATCCACTGCTGCACACCAATAAAAGCACGGCGATAGATTTGTTTGGCAGTGTCACTGCAGAATATTTAAGAGAGCGGGATGGCAATCCATTGTTTTAGATTGAGAGTATCAGTGTCGTAGAAACTGAGGAACGGTAAGGTATTGCCATTTACATTTAGTCATTTAACAGACACTTTTATCCACAGTGACTTACATAATGAGGTACATAAGCACTGCATATGCTTATCTGAAGAACCTATGATATAACATCAATAACTTGTTTTAATCACCAAAAAACAAAGTTTCTCAAGAACCATAAATAGCTAAGTTAATTGCTAAACAAAAAATACTGTAAAGAACCATTAAATAACCATTATTTTAAAGAGTGTGGATGACCACATACAGGTAGCTCTACTAAATCAACATTTGCTAAAAGCTCAAACAGTAAAATATTTGTGTGTTTTACAGCCTTATGAATTGTGTATTAGATGCATTCACAAAAACGTAAATGGGGTGTGACTAAATGGGAATGGGTCGCTGTTACCTTGGTGATTTTGGGGTGTGCACAGCGGCTGTTTGCCGTGCTGGGGTTCATCCAGGTGCTTTCTGGAGGAGCACACTCCTGTCTCAGAGAACACTTCTTCTCCTGAATGCACCAGCCACAGTCGAAGCGAGGGTCTGCCTTTAAACACATGCCACAGCTGTCCCGCATGGCGTAACACTTGTACAGGTGTGCTAAGACAGAAAGAGAGATCAAGAGAGACAGATAAATATCTGAATTTTCTGCATGCAGAGATAGGGACAAAAATTGCACATCAGTTGAATTCTACATTAATGTGCCAAGTTGCTTAGCAACTGTGAACAGCCTACTGTTAGACTAATGAACAATATTACTCTGCAGAATAATAGTTTATAGTGATTATTGTAGTTAATAAATGTAATTATTTTTCTCATATTCCTATTGCCACCATTTCATAAAAGCAATAAGCCACTCAAGGAAATTTGTTATAGTCATTTACCTATGCCTTGAGCAAACACCCCCTAACTGTGGTAAAGTCACACACATCCTTGAGTGGCTATAAAGGTTCACCCAAGAATAAATATTCTCTCATCATTTAATCATCCTCATGCCATCCCAGATATGTATAACTTTCTTTCTTCTGCAGAACACAAATGAAGATTTTTAGAAGAATATCTCAGCTCTGTTGGTCCTCACAATGCAAGTGAATGCTGACCAGAACTCTGAACTCCAGTGGATAAGTTAATGTATTCAGAAGCGATATGATAGGTGTGGGTGAGAAACTGATCAGTATTTAAGTCTTTTTTTTTTACTTCAAATTATCCTCTCTGCCCAGTAGGTGGCGATATGCATAAAGATTGTGAATCGCCAATAAAAAAAGAATGTGAAAGTAAAAGTGTAGATTTATTCATACGGAGCTCATTTATATCGTCTGTGTCACTCTGCCTCTCGGTTCAATCTGGGGGGTTGAATTATCAAGAAATAACTATGTTGAATTATCAAGCTGTTGTACTCGAGCTACAGTGTCTGCGTCTATTGCACATTTTTTCCACTAATTTTGTGTGTTTATTTTTCTTTCTCTTTACGCTTGTTGGTTCTTCTCTTACTGTGTGATTGAGCCAATTACATGGTACTATCGCTCTGGTATCCTACATCCACAGATCCTTGTGGTTCATCTGGAGATTGTGATGCTTTTGCATATAGCAATCACTCCTTGTGGTTCTATCTGAAGGGCTACTTTCTCCTGCCTATCCCTTGAATTTTAGACTCTATCCTAATGAGCTCCTTCCTGAAGATGGGCATGATCGCTGCTCATCATGCTTGGGACTTCAACACCTGCCTGAAGCACTTACGCATCCGTGCCTACACCTTAGCTTGCTGCCTTTTTTGAGAGACAGTTGCATATGGCTGATCTGGACTACAACCGGGAAGCCAATCTTGAAGAACTGGAAACCGTTTCACAGCATAGAACTCAAAAGCGCCATGCCTCTGCAGCTGCTAGCGCAAAAAAATATCATGTTTATCAAACGAAGAGGATATCTCCTCTCCTTATCCTCCATAGCTCCCACCTTGACACTATGTCGATGTGTGCTTCTGATGCACAATTTCAGCAGCACCATGGCTCTGAAACTGCCAGGTTTGATGATTCGCAGGTTGTGCAAGCTGGATCCGACTTGGATGGTCCGGAGGCTTATGCCATTCTTCAGGGACTGTTCCACCTCCGGTGGATGACATATTGACACTACTTCAGATGGCAGTGGCTTGTCTCGGACATGATGAGCACCCTGATCATCCTGTTCAGTCCAATGTGTTCTTTTGCAAGTCTCTACCAACAGATACTTTTACTATACATGCATGTAAAGACTTTATGGCAGAAGTTTCTAGCACCCTGAATCAGGGACGGCCAAGATGCAATCCAAAACTGCACATACCTTAGCTTCTATGGCTGAGGCGAAGTCCATTGGGGTGCAAAATGTGTCAGAAGTTAAACAGCTGGTCGCTGCCTTGGTGGTGTCTCCGGATGAAGCATTGGAGGGAACGTCCAGTGCCCTAGTGCCCAGTGTGGCAGCACAAATAATTTTCTCAGAAAGCATACAAGACCTATATCACTCACGCTGGGAACACTATATGCCAACTGATCCTTGTGGCCACTAGCTCTTTAGAATCTGTTGAATTGGACCCCTCTGTCCCACAGTTCTTGCAGACAGCCTTGCTGACCATGGGTCATGAGAATTGGGCTCTCTCACTGTGACATTTCTAACAGCTCGCTGGCAAGTTTGGCTCACTAAGGCCAGATTACCAGAGGACTGCAAAAAGACCTTGAGGGACCTACCCACATTTTCTGGACATCTTTTTGGTCCAAATGTCTCTGAAGTTTTGGAAAAGCATGTGAAGCTTCCTGGTAACACCCAGCAACTAACACAGGTGCAACGTGCCCCAAATTTCAAGGTGCCAACTACACCTGCTCATCATCTAAACACCTACACAGCCACGATCCCGTCAAATTCCCACCAACCGACCTCACATTCAGCAGAGATTTCAGCTGACGATGTCCAAGTCCGTCATACCCAGGGTAGCCACCTCTCATCGTATTCCAGGGGGACCATGTCACTAACTTTCAAGGCCTGAAGTGTTCGGGCCGGTAGTCAGACGTTTCTCAGCACATCATCGGAGTTACTAGATAGACTCAGTATCAGACCCTTGTTTCTTGGCGACCCTAACAAAAGTAAAATAATTCCTTTAATGTCTATTACAAAGAAGTACTGTGCTCAGGACACTCTACAGTACCATGGTAGAGTGATGGTATCAGATAGTAATACCATGGTACTGATATAAATATATATGGTACTGGATGATTACCACAATTATCTCTGCTGTGAAAAAAACACTTGCCAGCCTAAAACCCCTCTAAAACCAGCCAACAGACCAGCTAAGACTAGCTAAGTTTTTTTTTCTTCATCAGGGATACTACAGTATTTGTATGGTATAGTACTCCAGATTACTTCCAAAAAATAATACATTGTACAGTACATGTCCAAAACAAAACTATGTCTCAAAATAACATGTTAGTACCATGATATTTTTTAGCACTTTTTTGGTAGCTGTCCCACAATAAAACAAATGTTTTGCTAGAAATGAAAAAGGAATGTTGGATGAAGTTGAAGGTCTATAAAAAAGTAGGCCAACCCACCAAACACCTAAACAATTAAAATAGACAACAAAAAAATGCTAACTGCTAATGAAGCTAAATGCAAAACACAACATTAGAGTGTATTAAAAAAAAAAAAAATTCTTGCTTCTTACCTAAAAAGTTTAGCCTAAATATTTGTCTTTAACTGTAAATTTACAGAGAGAGAGATTAAAAATTAGTTGAGGTGAAAAACAAGGTATAACCTCGGCGTCAGTTAACAATTAGCAAATGACACTTGTAAAAATCACAATGTAAGGAGAAAGATGGCTGATTTTTTTTTTTGGAACTCGAGGGGACTATGTGAATGTTCTGTTGGCTGGGCATCCAAGACTGCTGCCGGACTTCAAAGAATACGGCGTATCCATCCGTCTCAGCCTCGTGCTAATCTGATTAGCCACGGCTAAGCTTAAAAGTAGCTCCGTACTAATTAAACTGAACCAAATGAATGATTTAATTACATTAACATTTCCACTTTACAGCAGGGCAAAGCTGGGGGTTTTCTCAGGCAGTGTGGAGAAGATGGATACATTTATTGTGCTATAAAGAAGTGTGCTGAAAGAGAGAGAAAAAACCCTGCTATCCAGTCAGCCAATGATTGTAAACTCTACTTTCCTCTAAAATAGAGGCAAACAGCCTTGATGCCTTTCTACCTTGGTAGAATGTCAGCAAAGGCAGCATTTTTCAGGTTTTGAACACAGCCAGAGAGATGAAAAAATAGAAAATGAAAGGGAAAGCATGGGATGTCTCATCATCACTCAAGGTGGCGAGAGTGTGATGTGGCCCAGGTGTGGTGATCTATTGGATGGACTGAAGAGGCCTCCGGGGTCACCTTTCACTCTCACTAAATAGCTCTTTACCAGCCTGACACTTGAAATATTAGTAGCAAATAGACCCTTTTACTTTCTAAACGTGGTCTGACACTACATGTCCTTTACTGACCCCTCCCATCTCAATGAAGCAGAACTCGAGCTCAGCAGAAACCAAACCAAAGGGGGGCCATTTCAAGTTGTCTGGAGAGGCTGATAGCCATCAAGAGCTGTGGATGAGAAGCCATACCCAGATATTCTGATGCCACCCTACCTTTTCGTTCTTTCTAAAGCAGTGTTTTGTGTAGTCTCTCATTGTTTAGCAGCAGTGATCTACGGTAACAGGAGAGAGGAGCAGATAAACTAAATTATATTGATAGCAGTAAAGCCTGGCAAGGCAAGCAGCCAGGCATTAAACAGCCCCTATTCCTCTTCACAGAAGCACTGGAGAAAGGTGTGGATACTGCAGAAAGAGTAACTAGAGGGGATGAAGTAGAGAGAGTCAGGGAAGTAAATGCCTTGTGTCAGGAAATGGTGAGAAGTTTTACCCTGGATATTGTAGGGGTTGTCAATGACGAAATCTCCATTCCACACAACCGAGAGGTCCACAGATAGGTCGCTGATGTCATTTCCTTCGTAGTCATACTGTAGAGACAAAACAAAAAGGTTTTCTTTTAAACATGTGTACAATACCACCTCCATCATGTAGAATTCCCAAAATAAATAACAAATAAAAGAAATAACAAAAACTAATTTTAAAAGCTGCCACACAGTATAGAGTAGGCTATTCATTTAATACTGTAAAGTATCAATAAAAATGGTACAATTCAATTAAATATGGGCTATTTTCCCCTATATTTGTATGAGCTGTGTATTTTCTTGTTGCTTGCTTAGGAGCATGCTAACGAGAATGGCACAAATTCAATTAAATATGGGCTATTTTCCCCTATATTTGTTTAAGCTATGCATTTTAATGTTGCTAGCTTAGGAGAATGCTAACAAAAATGGCACAAATTCAATTAAATATTAACTCCAATATTTGTGTGTGCTATGGGTGTTAATGTTTTTAGCTTAGCAGCATGCTAACAAATACAGTACAATTCAATTAAATATGGACAATTTTATCCAATATTTGTTTAAGCTATGCATTTTAATGTTGCTAGCTTAGGAGAATGCTAACAAAAATGGCACACATTCAATTAAGTTTTGAATTAATTTTTTTACGTTGTTTGCTCATCTGCAATACATCTATAAGACGTAGATCAATAAATATGCCTCTGATGTCAATAAACGCATTTAGCAGACAGTTAGTGATTTAAAATGTTTGTAAATATGATCTTTTAAAGATGTTTAGCAGATGCTAATTAGATGTTAATACACTGCCTGGCTAAATAAAAAAAAGTTGCCGTTTGGATTTAAATAAGCAGATACTTTAGCGCCTATGAATGGATCATTATTGCAGTGATTAATGTTTCAGCTGGCAACAATTCTTTAAACCCTAACCGATGCAGTGTGCAGCTTCTCATTTCTTAAACAACCATGCTGACTACCTGAATGTACTGAATGACCAGATTATCCCATCAATGGATTTTTTTTTTCCCTGACAGCACAGGCATTTTCCAGGACAAACATACCAGTATCCATCAGCCTCAAATTGTGAAAGAGTGGTTCAGGGAGCATGAGGAATCATTTTCACACATGAATTGGACCACAGAGTCCTGAACTTAACCCCATTGAAAGCCTTTGGGATGCGCTGAAGAAGACTTACACAGTGATTAGACTCTCCCTTCATAAATACATGATCTCTGCCAAACATTTATGCAACTCTGGACAGAAATAAATGTTGTGACGTTGCATAAGATTGTCGTAACAATGCCACGACAAATGTGCACCGTAATCAAAGTTAAAGGCATTCCAACTAAATATTAGTGGCTTTTGTTTTGCCAGACATCTTAGAGATGTACGTGTGCTATATGGGTAACATAAAACTCTATGGAGTCGAGTCTCCTGTGCAGAGTGCTACTTTTGTGGTGTGCTAAGTTGAACATTAAAAATAATTGAAATATTTAAAAATGAGTCTTAATACACCTGTTCAATTTGTTGTGTTGCGTTTAGCTTTTTTCGGTCTGAGCTGCCCCTTAGGCAGTAGACAGCAATGCAGCTCACTAGTTCTTAGGCCCAAAATAAAATGTAAAAATAGCTACACAAGACAAAACAAGAAACAAACCCCTTACAAAAATCTTAAGAGGATATCACGGCAATTCAACATGACCATACTGTTGTGTAGTGCATCAGTGATTTACTGCACTGATCCTGACATGTCTGCTGATACAAAGTGGGTTCTGAGAAATTCACGTAAACCATGTTCCAGTGCGCAACTCGGGCACAGCCCTGCTGAAATGGCAGAGAATGAATGTCACATGCCAGCTTATCTCGCCCAATGTAAATTGTGCCATTTAAGTTTGTATCCTTGAAAGAGAGAGAATGAGAGAGACAGAGACGAATGAAAAGGAGAGAGCAACAGAGTGAGATGGACAGAGAGAGACGGAGACAATTCAGGATTCTCATCACGCAATTGTTAGACTGTCAGATCAATATGGGGGGAGGTGAAAACACTCCACCCTGACAGCAGCCTCCTCAGTACAGCCCCTCTCATTCACACACACATAAACACACATACATACAGACAACCTTACAAGCACTGATAAACAGCAGCAAAATTACAGAACAACCTGTTTACAGACAAGCAGAGTCTAAATTAACTTTTTGCCACATTCACCTGACAAGGGATTTATGAAAATTTACCAGCAATAGAAATGCAATTAGCATTATTTTTTTATTATTATTTTTTTTTGTCATTACAAAAGAAGCCGCTATTTTGTCCCCCAAGTGGCAATAAAAACATCAGGCAAGCTAGTCTCGGTAAAATTGCACCTGTCACAAAAACGTGATGCGAGGAATATTCCACATACAGTATGTTTCACCACAATGACTTCTGGAGATTTTTATGGACAGATTTGCACTGAGGTAAAAGTCTTAAAAATACATTTATTCAGAAAACAAAAGAGTGCAGTAAAAGGCTGTAACAGAGAACAAGTGAGTAGTATACAGCTAGTCATGTGACCACTCCATGTCAAATAAAACTGATTTTATTAGACTACTGATATAACTTAATTGTTTAATCTCATGTAAGTGCACATGTTTTTAAAAAAAAAAAATTTAATTGAATAAAGAAAAAATTCCTGAGTGCACCTTTAAAATATGTATTAGTCTCCTAATTAAACAGCCACTGGCGAGTACAGTTTTACTAGAAAAAGCCAATTTTCTCAACTCATCTTTGGCACTTGGCGAGTGACAATTTTGTATCCAGCAGACAAGATTCTAATGTCAGGACTCATCAGCAAAGCTACTGACTCAGAACAGGCACAGATTTGTCTATGTGCACCATTTCTGTAAGAGCATAGAGAGGAAGTGAAATAGAAATGGGGAGGAAGATGACAAGTGAAAGAGAAAAGGTGTGAGGCAGACCTTTAAAATCTAATTTACAGAGTGGAAGCCATTAATTTACACTTAACAGTTTGCAATGTTTTTGGCCATGTTTAGGCGCAAAAACAGTGCTAAAAGTGGAAGCGCAAAAAAAGGAAGTCAGAAGAATACACACCAGATTTAAAATAAATAATACGCAATTACAGATTCACAACACATGAAATACACTTATGCAAAGCATTAACCCTCTGCTGGATTTTTTTCGTCATTACAGCGGAAACAACATAAAATTCTCTGTCATTTTGCGCCACACAGATAAGTGTAAGACATAATTTGAGACTATAAAGGGTCTACTTTTATTTGTGTACACACAATAACAACAAAACCTTGTGCATTTGTTAACTAAAGAGAAAAAAAGGTGTGTGTTCGTGAGCATATTTCTGAAACACGTCACAAAAATGAACTGAAACTCCACGAATACTTATCACACAAACATGAAACGTATGTCAAAAGAAAGCTTAAAATATCTACTTTTAAATAAAACAATTGAAATTTGAAACAAAAATGATCCTGCATTATAATCTGTATGAAACAAAGCAATGTACAGTTTCCCCTAGCTCAGCTAATTATCCCTTATGTGATCACACCCACAGGCAGAGGGCGCTATTCATACGGTAATGTGCTGAGACGATCAATGTAAATGGTGAACGCCCCCGACTGTGCCTTAAAAACAACAAGTTTGTTCACTTTTCTGCGCGTTTGGAAGACAGCACGATACACAGGTTAGGAAAAGTAATTTTCCTCATAAGAAAAGCGGGAATCCGATGAACATTTGCATTTTGAAGCTGAGGATACAATTTCAGATGAGTAAGTCATTTAGTTTTAATTAGTTGACATGCTATTTTATATAAACGTACATATTTTACTGGTGGGAATGTTTCCAGACTTGCCAGCCAGGATTCAGAGTATGGAAATATGACTCCTAAAAAGCAAGTTTTAGTTACATATAAATGCTGTTTCGGGCTAAAGCAGGCATTTAATTTGTATGCTGTATGATATAAATATGATATGTAATATGATATATAAATAATATGAATGTTTAGAATATATTTGAACTAGTGTTTATGCTGCCTCTTCATCAATAAAGCTTGTGCTTGCAAATATCTGTTCAGGTGTAAATGTGATGTAAATATGCCCATATTTGAAAATCAGCATATTGTAATGATTTCTGAAGGATCATGTGACACTGAAGACTGCAGTAATTGTTAGGCATACCTCGTCATGTTTCACCGTTGCCCTTTGTTTGTCATTTTTGTCACTTTTGTAGTTCCGTAGTTTTCACTTTTGTCACCCTTGTAGTTCCATAGTTTTCTTGTCAGCCTTCGCGTGCTCTGTTCATTGTTTTCACCTGCCCTCGTTAGTTGTCTTTGGTTTTAGTTTATCACCTTGTTATCTTGTTTGAGTTCTGTTTCTTCATTGGTTCCTGTCTTCCTATGTCCATGTATTTAAACCCTGTCTGTTTGTTTCGTCGCTGTCAATCGTTCAATGTTGCTAAGCCTGGTCTGTGTTCCCTGCCCGAGTTCTCTGTTTATGTCCCATCGTGGCTGTTTTCTTTGTTCCTGAGTTTTCTGTGTTCCTGCCTTGTTTGTACATCAACAACTCCTTTTAGACCCCTTTCACCCCGTTTGGTGGGATTAAATGGGCTAATGACAGTGTAGATTAACTGCAGGGTTCCAGCATCTTCTGCTGTTCTACAGTGGCTAGTGCACTATCAACCACACTATTATGCAGAGACACCTTGTAGACTGTGTGCAACAGGGTTTCCATTAGCAGTAAATGTCAGAAAAATGTAAAATTTTCCACAGAGAACTTTACCAACAATTTGCGAAGTTTAAAAGCAGCCTGCATATTCCCGTCTCGCGTGCCAGTTTAAAACTCTTCCTTTAGCGCATCGGTTGATTAACAGGTAAGTAAATCGCGAAATTAATGCACAAACTCAGCAGGAGAGTTAATTCATGATAACATGTAATCAAACAACATAAAAGAATGTTTTGCACTCATTTGGGGTGATTCAATCAGAAGTTGACAAGCGAGAAACATCACTGTTATAGCTGGTCATATTATTATTGTTTTGACCACTTGTGTTTGGATTACGTGGGAGAGACTCGGGTATAATGATGACACATTACTCATAGGCCTTTGTCAGTATATCATATCACCATTGTCAGCATGGTATAGTGCAAAAAATAAAAGAAGAAAAAGAAAGTGCTTAAAACACACACTGTTTCACTTAATTATACTTGCATTTAATCTAAGCAAAAACATTATATTCTGAGCAGAATAAGTAATTTAGTGTAAAACCTGAATTAACAGAGCTTCAAGTGTGCATGCGTAGAGATGAGATGAGCTGATTTTTTATCTGGCAAACTTTATTATTCCTGGACATGTTGGCCAGCACTAAAACTCTGGTGCGCAGTTGTTCAAATGGCCACTGCCATCATGTTACGAACACTATCTAACTGTGATTTTTGTGTGCTTACTTCATTCTAAATGCTCCCCTGCTTTGCTACATTGATAAAATACTTGGAACAGGTCTCAGTATAATGTCTCCCACCATCTGCTTTCATGACAGTCACTGCATGGTTTATTAAAAGGGTCATATAAGAACGTGCTTTAACAGCATTAAAAAAAAATAATGGCGTTAAAGCAATATTGCATTTATGCATTATTAATGAGTTTACTTCGACAGCTCTAAAAATGACAAATTTAAATACAAAAAGAAACTACCATAAAAAAGGATAAAATATAATAAAAATCCATTAAGGAGTAATGAGAATATATTCCTATATAGACCACCAAAGTCTATTGAATTTGCAGATCATAAGACAAAGAGTCACATAATAACTCTTTTGAAGGCACAATGTCAAGGGTAAACCACTGAACACCCTCGAGTCACAAGGCCTTTCCTTTGACAATGAAATACTTACAGCCTCTCTCAATGAGAGCTCCAATTTGATCAGACACATCCTCCAGGCCAACCACAAATGGCCTCCACACTTACAAACATTGTTCCCTAAGCAGTAGAAATGTGAACTCTCACACTCGTACTGCCTACGTCCCCTCATCAGCGTCCCAGCTCCATTAAAATGTAAAGAGCTCCAGCAGTCCACCCACACATACGGCACGTCTCAACAACGGCCGCCCCTGTTCTCTAAAGACCATCTAAAAACACCAATATGATTTATTCATATCCCCATTAACATGCCTTTGACATTACACTACGCACTCACCTCAGCCAGACAATCAGCATATACAATGCTGAGATCATGTGACTAAGGTAACGTGACTTTTGGTAACCACAAAATAACTTGAAACCACCAAAGATTGCATTATTCTGCACAATAGGTCACACAGCATTTGAAACAAATGCAGAATTTATCTGAAAGGTGTTTGAAAACAACAAGCTCTTTTATGTTAGGACCAAAGGTTTGTTTGAGAAGAGTTTTCATCTATAATTCCATTAGCAAAAAAGTACCAAAGAAATCAAAGAATGCCATGGCATTACCATAGAACATTTCTAAAAACATGGTATTACCTTGGTACATTACATGTCCAAAAACATGGCATTAAATTGGTACATGTCCAAAAAACATGATATTGCCATGGCACATGTCCAAATAAACAGTGTATTACCATGGTACATGTACAAAAACATGGTCCTACCATGGTACATTTCCAAAAAGAATAGTATTACCATCTAACATGTCCAGATAAACATGGTTTTACCATGGTTCATGTCCAAAAACCATTTAATTACCATGGTACATGTCCAAAAACCATGGTATTAGCGTGTAAAGATGGGAGAACTTTTGGCAGTCTCTGCGAGCCACTCACATCCCAGGCATCCTCAACCATGATAACGCTCATGGTTTTGAACCATAACGCTCAGTGGAGAGTGGAGGCTCCAGCCCCATGCAATCCAGCTGATTTGGGAGAGATTTGGGGAGGCACAAGGTGGACCTGTTTGCCTCCCGAGTGTCCCCTCATTGCCCTCTTTGGTACTCCCTGTCCGAGGCTCCACTCGGCATGGATGCACTGGTGCACAGCTGGCCTTGGTTGCTGTGCAAGTATGTGTTTCCCCCAGTGAGCCTCGTTGCACAGACATTGTGCAAAGTCAGAGGCAATGGGCAGCAAGTCCTAATGGTTGTGCCATACTGGCCCAACCGGACTTGGTTCTGAGACCTGATGTTCCTGGAAGTAGCCCCTCTCTGGCCCATTCCCCTGAGGCAGGACCTTCTCACTCAGGGGCAGGGCATGCTCCGGCACCCACAGCCGGACCTCTGCAATCTCCATGTCTGGCTACTTACGATTCTCCACATATTAACCTCCCTCCGGAAGGATGTGGTCTCCGTAGTTCTCTCCCTTCTGGAGAGGGAAGAGTGCTTCCCCAGCACTATCCTAGCAGGTGCTCGGCAGGAAATAGCTTGATACAAAAATCAGGAAAGGCCACCACCTGTAGCCTCCTTGGGTAAGTGCCTCCTCCCATCCTTAACGGGATCAGGGAAACTCCTTACATAAATTCACTGGAAGGTCACGACGTGGTCGAGTGCTCGCTGCGAGGTACGCAGCAGCTTGCCTGTGTCCGCTACTCCGTACTTTGTGACATGGCTCAGCACCTACGGCATATCTTATAGGTACCCCTAGTGTCTACATCGACACAACGTTATGTGAGTGACAGACAGGGAACATCTTAGTTACTTGATGCACGACATCACCTTTTATGCAAATTCCACTCACCAATTTTCATTGTCCTTTTCTGAAAAAAAGCAAAGGCTCTCAAGATCGAACCCCTATGATGTAGTGTCACTACATCAACACAACATCTTGTTCCCTCCATCATCTGTACCAAGACGTTTTTGTGGGTACTTTTGTTGTTAGTGGTGTGTCATGGCAATACAATGTTGTTATTGTTTTTTTGTTTTTGTTTTTTACATTTACCATGGCATTGTTTAAAGTACCCTGGAGTGCTATGTAAATACAATGTTACATTAACATGGTAACCATTCAGTGACAATGGTATATATCAAAGTACCATGGCATTACCATGAACTGACTCCATCACCATAGCATGGCACCTTCAATAAGTACTTTTGTAAGGATCAATAAATAGTTACTTAGGGGTCTTTCTGTAAAATAAAATGTGTACAATGAACTAAAAATCTTAATTTTTTTATAATTAACATTTACTTACATTATCTGCAAAGTATTAATAACTATAAGACTAAATATTTACATTTTCTGAAGACAATGTGAGTGATGCTTGCTTACCCATGCAAAAGCTGGAATGCCAGGATATTGTGGGTGATTAAAGGGCACTACTATGTAGTTGCTATGATGTTCTGATGGTTGCTAAGGCATTGCTAGTTGGTTGCTTACTGGCCCCAGTCAAAAAAGCTTACACGCTTGTCTAATGATATTAATCAGCGCACTAAGATCATATGAATAAGGTCACAAAATGGCTGGAAACAACTAAAATGTGTATTGTTCCTTTCAAAAGGTCACATAGCATTCGTCACATATGCAGAATTTATTGGAAAGCTGGTTGAAAACAACGGGCGTCCCTTAGTGAGGGAAGGGAGCTTGGGGAGAACTCTCCTCTACTTGAGACTGGATGAATAATAATGCTCATTATTCAGCCCGTGGTCATCACACAGACGTGGCGGAGGGTAATTAATTGCATGTGCAAGTGTGAGCTCCCGAGAGAACGACGGAGGCCTCAAACACAAGGTGAGGAGAAACATGCACATGACCTAATTAAGAATAACCGTGATCCGCTAACTTATTCCATACATACCATACTTTACACACACATATACACACACACACACACACACATACGCTTTCTTAAAAAGTGCCTCAGGCAATGAGCTGACATGGCAGGTGTTGATAAATGTCAATGTCTACTACACTGTGTCTTTCTCTATATCTTTGTCTCTCTGTGATACAGCACATCTGTCCATGGGAAAAGTGCCAAAAAAAGTAAACTGCTGTGGTAAAGTGGCTCTGTGCTGCCTCCAAATTATATGTAAAGTCACAATGCCACATTAAAGCCATATAAAATATGCCTGCTCTGATGGTGCTTCGGTTCAGTGTAAACGAAATGAATAATACGATACGACTTCAACTTTGCTGTTGTCATGACATTCAACACATTGGGTTTTAGCTATGTTAAAATATAAGAGGTGGTTCATACTGAACTCATTTTTGCGCCGTAAGCACAGTTTTTCAATAATTTTTCTATGCAAACGTGCAAGACAGACGTTTTTGAACACTGTTGCACATCACAATGTTTTTCAGTATCTGCTGCTGGAGTGCTGCATATTTTCAGACGTCATGTCAAGTTAAAAGAACTTACGTGTTGTGACACTTGCATTCTGTTCGTTGCATCTAACTTTTTATTAGCGCAAGAATGCTGCAGTCTGAACAGCCCCTAATGCCGCACTAGAGCCACTTTTCCGTTGTCATGAGAATTAGACAATGTTCGACACTAATCTGTTTTCCTTCGAATATTTTTTTTAAATTAAACTTTTCAAAGCATGGTGTTTACATGGAGTGTAAACGTTCCATTTTCAGTGGAGGAAAACAGTGTTTTAGTGTGAATGAGAGGTGTAAACCTAGCAGAATGAATGCATTTTCAAACAGTAAATGTATTAGTATGGATGTGGCCTCGGAACGCTGGGTTTTGGTTGAGTGAAAATGAAATGCTGCATCAGATACATCCACAACTTTTCTGCTGCCATGACAATCAGTGTGTGCTTCATTTTCTATTGGCTGTGCAAAAGAATAATAAACAACTTTAATCATTTTTAAAAGAAAATCATCACTATTCCAGCATTGTTTCACACAATTGAATTTGCAGTGTAAATATTTGTGTGGCCTGTTTTGCACATTAAAAACTGTAATGATTCAGTGTCACTTCAAATTAGCATTTTGCGCTGCCTATACAATATAAAGATGGCTAATGACTGGCCACACTGAAGAAAAGGAATAACCAATGACTGTGTTGAACACTGTTTGCATGATATAAAACATTTTGCCCATAAAAGTAAAACGTCTTTGCAGAATGCAGGCTACGAGTTTACTGTGCCCTTACAAGAGAACAGATAGCACACAAAACTAATTCTAAACATGCGAAAAGAAAGTAGAACTCCACTAACAGTTATAATAAACCGACTAAAGGTGCCAGCTGTTGTGCATGCCTGAGACACTGAGAATACAGCAACATACAAGCTCTATATGTGCTCTCTCTCTCTCTCCACCTGCATGGACAAAATGCTTAATTACCCTCGCAGAGGAAAATGAATGGGCCCAGAAATAGAGAGCCACACTGGGCATCTCATCAGCCTGTGCTCATCCTCTGATGGCAAGCCCATTGATCAGGGGGATATGGGGAAGGAGGGAGCATACAGATATGTGTGGGTGCTGCAGGAGATTCCGGGTCCATGGGGCTGGAAAGTGCCGATGTTAACAAAACAGAACAGCTGCTGGAATGGGAGGAGGGGGGAAAGAAAAAGTGCTGCCTTTTTTGTGGGTCAATCTTATGTAATTAGTCATTTTGATAGCGTACCTGTGTGCCTGGGTAAAAATAACACATCAGAGTTTTTAAACACACACACAATAAGCACACAAGCATTTCTTCCAAACCATATAAGATACCTAACACAAACACTGCAGTGGATACTTCCAATATATTTTCTTGTGTTTCAACAGAGAGATAGCTTCAATGTCATTGTTAATTAGCTGGAACTATATGCAATCTTTGAGAGCACTGATTGGAGTGTATTTGAGGCTGCAGACACCACTGTGCAGATACTGTGACATCATATATCACTTTCTGTGAGGACAAGTAGATTCCTAATAGGACTTATTTAACATACACCAATGACAAACTGTGGTTTACAGCAAAACTCTGGAAGCTTCCACAGGCAAAAGAGGATGCTTACAGAAGTGGGGATAAAATCTTGTACAATCAGGTCAGGAACACACAAGTGGCTAAAAGAAGCTACTCTGATTATCTGAAATACTAGTTTTCAGCTAACAACCCTGCATCAGTGTGGAGTGGCCTGAAATAATTTACTTTCTATCAGGAAGACTCACATATTTGAGTAAAGTTTTAGATTACATTTATTTGATGAATATAAAACAGGAATGTATTGTCACTCTTTGGTGTAAGCCCTGTCTGGCAGTCAGAAGTTGTTGTACTTGGAACCATCAGATCCTGCCGCAGAGAGGAGGCAGGGGTGAGGAGCCTACCCCTATGCAGGACGGGACTCAACAGGTGGCGGTGGGGTGGTGGAGGTTGCTGTGTTAGCACACTGAAACAGCAATCCTATAGATTGTGAGTAGACTTATAAAGCAATGGCTTACATGTGATTGGCTAGAAGTTACCTAGCTAATGGTGCGATGATGTGCAACTGCCAGTCTTCCAGCTAGAACTATGTGGCACTTACATAACTTAAAGACACCATCCCCCTACACTGTATGGAACCAACAACTGGCTGAAGACTTGAATGTGTTTTACTATAGATTTGAAAGGCCCAGTCTCACACCCCACACCCACTCTGATCTTAAATTCACACAAATGTCAACACCTCCTGCAATCCCCCTCCTCCCTCTCCTGCTACTCAACCTGCACTTAAGATCTCTAAAGAGGAGGTGGCAGTGTCTTCCAGAAACAAAAGACAAGGAAAGCACAGGGCCAAGATGGAGTTTCACCCACTTGTCTAAAATCCAGTGCTAACCAGCTGGCTTCCATCTTCACACTGATCTTCAAAAGATCACTGGAGCAGTGTGATGTTCCCTGCTGCTTCAAATGCTATATCAGCATTCCTGTCCCATAGAAACCCAAAATCACAGGATTTAATGACTACACCAGCCACTCTGACGTCTGTGGTAATGAAATCATTTGAGAGACTGGTGTTGGTCCACCTGAAGGACATCACTGGACCCTTTTTATATTCCCTTCAATTTTCTTATCGAGCAAACAGGTCTGTGGATGATGCAGTCAACATGGAATTGCATCATATCCCGCAACATCTGAACAGACCAGGGACATATGCAAGGATCCTTTTGCAGACTTAAGTTCAGCTTTCAACACCATCATCCCAGCTATTTTCCGGACTAAATTACACCAACTCTCTGTTCCCACGTCTATCTGTCTAACAGGCAGCAGCTAGTGAGACAGGGGAAATTCACTTCCAGCATATGCGCAGTCAGCACTGGTGCCCCCCTCCCACCCACCCCCCCAGTAATGTGTGCTCTCCCCACTACTCTTCTCCCTGTATACCAATGACTGCACCTCCAAGGACCCCTCTGTCAAGCTCTTGAAGTCTGCAGACGACGCCACTATCATCGGCCTCATCCAAGATGACGATGAGTCTGTATACAGAAGGGAGGTTGAAAGGCTGGCTCACTGGTGCAGTCAAAACAACCTGGAACTGAACACTCTCAAAACAGTGGAGATGATTGTAGACTTTAGGAGGAACACCCCAACATTGACCACCCTTACCATTCTAAACAGCACTGTGGCAGCACCCACCATATCACAGGACCTGAAGTGGGAGACCCACATTGACTCCATTGTGAAAAAGGCCCAGCAGAGGTTGTACTTCTTTTGTTTGCTGAAGAAGTTATTTTAATTCTATATTTTTATTATTATCTCTGTCTTGTTGCTGTGTTGTTTGTGCACTGGAAGCTTTCTGTCACCAAGACAAATTCCTTGTATGTGTAAGCAAACTTGGCAATAGAGCTAATTCTGATTATGATAATGAATATGAGTAGGCGGTCTATGAGAAATGTACGTGTATTTATTGTAGATCAAACAGGTGCCTTTTTTTAAAGTGTGTGAGTTCATTGCTGCTAATCATAACTATACGCACTGAGCATCATGACATTTTTAAAACATTACTAAAAATAAAGACAAACAAGCCTTGGAGACCACAATCTAACATACAAAATCTTTGGTACTAAATGATTACCATATTCATGGTATTTACATGTTACTTCATAAAAAGAATAACATATAAGTACCAAAATAATTACCACTTTAGCAAAAAAAAATAAAAATTCTAAAGTGTTTTAAAAAATGTTTACAGTATTGGAACACTTTTAAGTAAGGACTTGAAAGAACTGGTGAATTGTTTTTTTAAGCAGTTAATTTAAATGAATCATCCAAATTAATCAATTTGGTAAAATTAATCAAACTTCCAAATGCAACCACATAAGAAAACTGCCTACTTTTTCCCTTAATTCAAAATTATGACCCTCCTCCACCTCGGCTCACTTCCTGTTCGTCATCCACTTTTACCCCCAAAGTGTTTAGGAAGGATCTGCTGTGTCAAGTCTGAAGCGAATCATCTCTCTGCTTTGCAGCTGCAATTCATCATCATTTTATCTGCGACGGCTTTTAATTGGATCCTATCAAACTCTCCCGATAGTCCTCATTTTGCAGAGCAAATTGCTAGCCACTGTATGAGATTTTTCTTCCTCTGCCCCCTCCATTCTCCTCCATCATTGTGTTTTCTCTGTCAGTCTCTCGTTCTCTATGTCTGGTCATTTATCTGAGCTGAAGGTAATGTTGTAAAGCAGAGTCTGATACCATCACCCTGTTCTGTTCATCTATTGAGTCCTGGACTGTGGCGCTCAGGCAGAGAGAGAGAGAGAGAGAGAGAGAGAGAGAGAGAGAGCTTTGTAGAGGAAAGGGATATTGGGTCCCTTCTCTTTTATTCAGTTTTTTTTTTTTGAACCTTTTATTTCTCTACTTCCTTTGTTTACCTCTTTTACCCCTTATTTACAAAAATGGTTCTAGTGCTGGAGCTGGTGCTCAGTTGGGGGATCTGAAGACTTTTCTAGCCCCTTTTTACTGTGTCTAATCTGGAAACTTTCTGCACATTTTCTCCACAGTAAAGACTGTTCATGGCTAGAACAATTTGTTCGGGATGGCCCCTACAATATGCTGGTTTTGAACCAGGTACAGCTTACATCAGAAGCCTAAAGGTGGGATAAAGTCTGCACAAAACAACAACTCCATATGGTAAGACTGACATAAATCAAAAGTAGATTTATAGCAGTTTTATAAACCAGGTTTGGGAGGAGCAAGGTCATTTTATCCGACCAATCACATTGTTAGAGTAAGCATATATAAACAGCCGCTTCCTCTACATGGCATCGAGTCTTCGCCTCGCCCACTGCCCATGAACAGACCCAAACAGTGATTCAGATCATCAGATGCAACTTCACTATAATGCATTCGCCTTCAACAGAACAGCTCTTCCATCCAAAAAATCTCGTCATTCAGCAGAAGCTGTCACAGCAGCTCTATTTTTTCGCAGAACTGACTGCAACCAAGTTAAGTGTTACATTTTTATTCCTTCTTTCTATGCTCCATTCCCCAAAGCAGTTTATAGTATGAAGTTGCTTCCGCAAACTGGCTGTTTCGACACCGTACTCATGTGAAACAGCCCCTTAAGACTGCTCATATTTTCTCTTGTCTAAACTTTCCATCCAGAGCGGCTGGCTGCGTGAAGCTGCTTCCGCAAACTGGCTGCTTCGGCACTGTATACATGTGAAACAGCTCCATACGACTGCTCATACGTTCTCTTATCGAAATTGCCCATCCTGACGAGAATTCATCCCGTTCATCTCACAAATTCCATGCAAGCACATAACCTGACATTGCCTCACATATTTTCTAGACACCTTAGTTTTTTCCCACACAACCTATTCTCTCTGCTAACATCCATCCATCTACCCCTTCCTATCCATGGGCCACTACAGCAGATTCCCACATGAGTTCTGGTGAACCCTGCTCCAGACCAATTCCACTCTTCACTTTATACCCCTCCCTTCTACCATTCTAATACCTCCTACTCCAGATCCATTCCCTGCATGAGGCTGCCTCCGCAAGTGAACTTCATCCCAAATCCCTCAGCTAACCACAATTAAAGCAGAAAACATTCCAGCCTCAAAGACCATTTTGCTGACTCTTTCTCGTTTTCCTTCAGTGATACAGAGGCTTGGACCTAGAAGCATTGTCCACGTTCAGAACTGAAATTCCTAGAAATCACCCTCCCAGACTTCTTCTCCACGCTCCCCAGGACTCCATTCTTCAAGCCATTTCCCCCCGAATCCTACAAATATATCAGGCAGCTCGGAAATGCTTTAAAGATTTCCACCTAAATTCCAGTCTGCCATTTCTAGATTTTTCTCTACTCTCCATATCCTCCTTCGTCTCACACACCAACAAACTTAAAACTACTTACTATCGGTCCGGTTGCTCCGAATTCACCACCATGATAAAATTCGACCCAAAAACCCATCCAAATATTTCAGACCTGACATCCTAGACAACGACACAGTCAGATCTGCCCTGCTTAATTCCGGCATCTCAGATAAACTATACTTAAGCCATTTCTTTCATATTGGCGCCGCAACCATAGCAGCTCACAAAGGCCTGCCCAAACTGGCCATCCAACGCATATCTCTGAATCATCTGCACCAACCGTCTTCATATCAGGAAGGCCCATCATGCCCTGATTAACTAGTCACAAGTTCTCATCCGGGGTCAGGGGGATGCTTGCTTCATCCTCATTTTCCAATACGCCGGCCCCACCATTTGGATGCTGTAGTGGTCTACCCTGGCCAGTCTGAAAGCTCCCTGTCCCACAATGCAGGAGGGGCCCACCTAAAGCACTCAAGGGCACTCCCGTTCAAACCGCGGCAGGGTTCTCCCACTCAAATGCCATGCACAAATAAATGTGAGCTAACTCACATTTATTTGTATCATGGGCTCCCCAGTTCGAAGCACAGTGAGGACTCCAACGACTGAAATGCCATGAGGGCCCCTCATTGCCAGGAGGAGAGGCTGAGGTCATCACAAACACCTAGGATCAACTCCTATACTCAGGGTGACCTGCCCTAATGGCTAGGATGCAGGCCTCCGCTCGGGCGGGCTTGGCTCCCCCAATGCAATCCACAAGGGCTCTCCCATTAAAACCGCAGCAGGGTTCTCATCTCAGGTTTATTTTTATTGTGGGCTCTCCCGTTCGAAGCTCGGAGGACTCTCCCGGTCGAATGCAGTGAGAGCCCCCATTTGATCACAGGTTGGACTCGCCTGCTCAAGCGGATAAGTGCTCTGTCCCTCGGGGTCCGCCCGCTGACTGCACGGGCCCATCCGTCAAACTCACCAAGCCTGGAGGGAGACATAAGGTTCAGTCTGGGTGGCTAGGATTCTCGCCTCCGTCCGGGGCAACCCAACCCTAATGAGGGGGTAGGGGGAATTTGTGCTCAGGTCAAGCCTCGAGCCTCAAGCACTTCCCCCAGGACAGCGAGCCACAAACATCTACATTATCCTCTAAACAGGATTACATTAACTTGCAAACTACTGAAACTAAGGATTACCAGTATTCCAGTGTTTTTTGTTCTGAGAGTGCTGAAAATATCACATTATAATGCACATGCATGAATGCATGTAGTGACAGCGCAGCTCGCTCATTCACTCTGAATCACATAATGCATGGATATTATACTATATTTATTTAAATTAAATCACAACCTTTTTTCCATTCACAAAGCTATTGCATAGTTTTAGGAGACTTGGAATATGGACTACTTTAATGTTGCTTTCAAAGTTTTTTTTTGTGTGTGTGTGTGTGTCATTTTTGAAACTTCACAGTAATGACCATGACTAGCACACAGTACCAGATTTGGGTCAGTCTTGTTGGATCTATATCCTATCAATAAAAAAATTTAAAAAAGCCAATACTGATATCCAGGTATCTGATCGGTGCATCCCCACACAAAAAAATAATATTATAATCAAAGCTGTCTAAACCATAGTATCCCATAGTATCTGTACCATGTAGTGTGTTCTTAGCAGGTAGCTGGCCCTCAATTTGGCAGCATAACATTTGAAACTAGAGGATAAGAGGTTCTTCTTCTCTGTTTCAACCTGCTACTGCTCAATGATGTTCTTCCTTCTCTCCACACCTCATCCCAAGCTTTATATCCTTTGTTTACTCAATCGATCGAGTCTGGACTACCCGCTTCCCTCTGCGTCCCAACAATCAGTGGTGCTTTATTAACCTGTCTCTCCATTGTCTTAAGCAGAGAGACAAAGGATCGAATTGATCAATCTCAGGCAAACACAATCAGCTCCCCACACCTAATCATACTACACACACCATCTGCCCGCTATAGCTGAGATCCCACCTGCCAGCTGTTTCCTTAAATCTTCCTGGCATATAACTGATCGCCAATGACCAGTGTTGGGCAACGTTACTGTTAAAAGTATTGCACTACTTTATTGCATTACTCTTAATACAAATAAGATATACTACTTTGGTAACACTTCATTATAATGTGGTGTACATTAACATTAATTAATACATTAGCTACCATGAACTATATATAAACATCATTGTGTTACTCCTAATAAAAGAAACTAATTAAGTTACATTAGTAAAATGTTACAATAAGTTTGTAAACATTAACAATAGTTAATATATTACATATCAAAACTGTAAATAATAGTAAAAAATGACTACTAATAAAAGTAAAATAATTATGTTAAGGTGGTAGTGATTTACAATGTTTGTATATATTAAAATAAGGTAATGCACTTGGCATCATGAACTTTAAACATTGGATTACTGCTTTTAAAAGTATCTAATTACATCGCTTTTGTAACATTTTATAATACGGTTGTGTACATTAACAACAATTAATGCATTAGATATTGTGAACTATAAATGAAAATTATTGAGTTACTCCTCATAAAAGTAAAAATATCTGCAAGTTTGTTAAAATTGTACTATAGTGTTGTATTATGTTGAAATAGGTTAATGCATTAGGTATCATGAACTTTAAATGAACATAATTGCATTACTGCTAAACGTAGCAAATTATGTTACCTTGGTAAAAAAAAATTGCAATAAGGTTGTATATGTTAACATTAGTTAATTCTTTAGGTATCAAACAATAAAAATGATCATTATTGCATAGTCCAAATTACAATAACTAATTGCGTAACTTTGATAACAATTTACAATAGGGTTGTATACATTAACTTATGTTAATGAATTAGCTGTTATGCATTATACATGTACAATTCTTTTTCACAGCATTTATTAATCTTGGTTAGTTTTAATTTCTAAAAAAAATGTTTTCATTGTTTTGATTAATGTTACTTCATCATGCATAAATTAATCGTTACATTTACAACTTTTAATATTAAAAGTAGGGATGCACCGAAATTTCGGCCACCGAAGATTTTCGGCCGAAAATGGCATTTTTTGTTTTGGCCGAAAGAGAAAATATGAGCCGATATATATGCCTCCCCGCCCCTCAGTGCTCAGGTTTCACTCTCGAGCGATCCAACCATAATCACGGCGCTAGGGTTAGGGTTAGGCCAAGCAAAGGCCGATGTCAGCGGTGTGGAAATACTTCAAAGCAGTACCGCTGCTCCCTATATGGATACTACGCAGTCTGCATTGGGCGCCAACTCCCTAGGAGGGTAACATCTTACCCTAGGAGGGCACCAGAAAGTCCACCGGGTGCCCTTCCTCGCACGTTATACGTTATTCAAGGACCCGAAAGCAGTTGCGGAACAAAGATGATCGCTTCACGCTCATATTTCGCAAACGCGTCAGTCGTCTTGACTACTGGTACATGAACAAAGATCGCTTTCCATTGCTTGCGCGGATTGCAGCAGGTATGCCCAAGCACAGCACAGAGAGAGAGAGAGAGAGACTATTCAGTGCAGCATCTCATGTTCTTGATGAAAAGAGGAACTGTCTCTCCTGACAAAACGCTGAGCAACTTTTGTTCTTGAAGAGAAACCTGACACTTTTACTTAAATAGAAAGCGGTCCAATTTGCTATGTGCAATTATATTAACATTTCTTTAGCCCTGCAAAACTTTGTTCTTAACTTGAGGCTACATCTGTCGTTTACAGTTGAGGTTGGTTTTAGTTCTATTACTGCTGTTTTGCACAATCATTTTATATTAAAGTATAAATGCGTTTACATAAACAGAATAGAGGCCCTCTGCCATTCTATGTTCTGCCTGTTGTTTTCATTAAAATGACTGTGTAGCATATTTAAACGTTTTGTATTTGCAAGATGTTATACTATAGCTGCTAAGTTCATTACTTGACTGCTGATTTGCATATCATTATAGTTTTCTAGAACGTTACATTTATTGGATAATTTGTAAATAAAAAAAAAAATCTGTTACATTTTATTGTTAAAGAACTGAATAAAGAATAATATATTTAATTTTTTATCATATTTTTTCTGTCCAATTTTGGTGTGTTATTTTTGATAAAAGTGTGATCATTTTATTGATTTGTAATTTTTCAATTCAGATTAATTAAATTCATGAATTAATAAAAAAGTATAATATTAATACAATTATATATATATATATATATATATATATATATAAAAAATAACTATTTTAAAATAGGTATTTCGACAGAGTGCATCCTGAATTTTCGGTTTCGGCCCAGAATTTTCATTTCGGTGCATCATTAATTAAATGGTATTACAAAGCATCATTCCCAAGATTAACTGTAAAAGTACTTGCGTTAACTGATGTTAGCATACTGTACAACCTTGTATTTGTTAAGAGAATTCATCCAGTTTTTTTTTTTTTTTTATTTGTCAGTAAATATATTAAATAAACAGAAAATAATGTGTCACTTCTTTGAATTTGCACCATAATACTGGATGTACTTTTTCAGAGTAAAATGTTACTTTAGTTTACTCATAATATGTAATGAATTTCCCCCAGCGCTGCAGACGATGACCTAAAAATGTAACTTTGGAAAAACTGTGGTGTTATGGCAAAGCAAACCAATCAAAACCCTTGAATTCAACAAAAAACCATTAGTCTGCACTGTAATTAATCACTCAGATGAAGAAGGTTTCTGTGGCATGAATGAAAAGAACAGCGGGACTTAAGCAGGTGATTCATCTCCGACCTGCGAACCTTATCCAACCCGCTTTAACACGGAAGTGCTGGGAATGTTCCGGGACCAATTCAATTCAACCCTACTGACGAACAGTCATTTGATCTCTAAGGAGTGACTTAGTCTGAATGACTAATGACTAAAAACAATAGTGACTCTTGATCTGTGCCAAAGCCTGTCATTCTAAACATGCTTGTACATCTGGTAATGGAACTCACATGCAGGGCTACGCAGCACTCATGCTAAAATCACTGCACGCTAAGTAACTGATAATTGTTGCCATTTAATGGTGTAATTGCAATGTGGTTCTTAACACGGCTGTAATTGCGGCTCTCATTAGGAGTGACAGGCTGTCGGAATACCCAGCAGCACAGAACCAAACCCGGCATGGTTCCGTCACAGACATAAACCGCAGGCGACCACGGAAAAGGAATGAACTTTGGAAAAAACACCATTTTCAGAATTTCAAATAAGATAAAAATGAACTACTAATATCCATAATTGTAAAAGAGAAAGAACAAAGTAAAGCAGGTTACAAGGTTGGATTAGAATTAGGATAGTCAGGATTTACAAAACTCATGTTTGGGCAAAAACAACACCTGTAATGCCCCATATAAAAAGCATCAACACTGCCTTGTAATATTAGAAGAGAGGTAGCGCTTATACAGAGACTGTTTTTTGCTCTCTCATTGACGGTTAAAGTTAACATCACTCTGTCTGATGCATCCTTCTAGCGGAGACAGAGGAATAGCTTCTCGTCAACAATGCTGCAAACGTTGTCGATTTGAAATGGCTGCGACAGCAAACAGTCGATAAAGTCTTTAGCGAGACAGCTCTCTGCACACTCTTAGCCATATAATTAGCCTCCCTTCAGATACACTAGGAACTTCAACACAAGAGAAAAATGAAGAAAGAGGCAGCGTCTTAAAACGGCCGTCAATAAAGAATGGCGAGAAGTGTCATGGTGTCTTCGATTACACAAGCTTCCACTCTCAGTCACTAATGACAGCTTTCGCAAAGCAGTTTGTTACAAAGATAACAAGAACAATGTTTTTTATGAGGCCCTAATGCTCTACCAGTCTCTGCCCAGTGCCTGGTGGGAGTTATGATAGTCAGACAAGTTGTTGATTGGCCAGAAGAAAGTGTGTAATCAGTGCTGAAAGATAATGCCCAGCCATTCTGACTTTCTCCAATAATGGCCCTCAAAGGGATAGTACACTGCCAAAAAAATTTAAATTCTGACATCATTAACTTACCCTCATGTTGATCCAAACCTGTATGACTTACTTTCTTCCGTGGTAAACAAAAGGTGTTAGACAAAATGTTAACCTCAGTCACCAGATGAACATACTGCCTACCATGTCATTTCGTGTCACATAGAGGAAATAAATATATATGGGTTCCTTAAAAAAATCCACAGTTCCTTAAAGCAGGGCATCCCAAGAGGTCTTAGCTTATCAGAATATAAGACTTTTGCTTAAGTCTCCAACCTCCAATGTTTCTGAGAAAAAGACCCCAGCAATCCCACATGTGTCTCATCTAGAGTTTCAAAAGAGATCAAAACTATTTCTCAATCTGTGCTCAGTTTTCTAAGATAACAAAGTCTGCAATGAAAAAGCAAGAGATTTCGAACATTTCTCAAGCTGTTCCAAGACTATATCATCTGAGCTATCCAATTACATTTATAGCTCTATAACTTTACTCTACGTCTAGAACTGGCTCATTTGAGTGTATTTTTAGTCTATTTAAATCTGAGACAAAGTTAGTACTTGCATAAGACTCCAGAACTACAACAGAGCCAAAAAATCCAATGGGGGTTTCTTGAACAAAAAAAAATGAACACCCAAAAAAACTAAAGTTTGAACTCACCATGGTCTTCTGACACTGTATACTAGTGCTGTTGAAGCGCAATGCCGTGACACTGTACTCTTTCCCTTGAATATAGAAGATGCATTCATAGTTCCTCTGGCCAGACTGGGGCTGTGGAAGGTTTCGGGCCAACAGGGTAATGGGCTTCATGATGCCAACAGGGATGTAGATCTGGGTGGATGGCATAATCTGAGGACACTCCTGCAAAATGAAGAAAAACTATTTAATTTTGGACATTAGATTGTCAGGGTGTTTTGGGTGGTTTCCAGGACATTGCTATGCTTTCTAGAGTGTCCTGGCTTGATGTTAGGCAATTACTAGATGATTCCAAGGGATTTCTTGGTGGCTGCTTGCTAGGACATTGGTAAGTGGTTGCATACTAGTCCAACTCAAAAGAGCCTGCTCCCTAGATTTGGCTTCCTTCAATGTAAGTCAATAGTGTTTTTTGCAGGTTTTATCATCTGTCAGGCAAAAATAAAATAAAAAATAGATCCACTCAGAAAAGTAAATAGCACACATCTCCTCAACAAGCCACATGATTTGATAGATTGTAGATTGTACCATAACATATGGGGTTTCTGTTTGTCAGGATTGTTCAGAGGTACAAAGGTTTTATTCATGTTTGCACACATTTACAAAGTATGAAACAGTGTTCCGCAGAAAAACATAATGACTTGTCATTATAATTTTGAGAGCATCAAATAACAGCACTCTGATGCAACAAAAAGATCAAAAACACTTTTGATCTACTACTTGTGAAAATGTGACTGTTCAGATATTGTAACCCTTTCATTGATGCTGCTAAAATTACGAGCAATGAAACCGAGGATACTAAGGATGCTAGGAGGACTTCAAGGCCATTGCCACCGTTGTCATGCCAACAGATTGAGAAACCAGGGCACAGCGCAAGATGCAATTAAGCTTTATGAGGGTGTGTGCCATTTTAAAAACTTGGCATCGGCACCCAAGTTATGATGCCAACTGTGCACTTTAGAAAAGCAGCAACATAACAATGGGCATGAGACCTCACCCCCAAAAGACCTATTGTCAAAAACTGCCTTCAGATTTAAATACACCAAATCCAGTCTTTTAGAATAAATATATTTATACAAATGACTATTTTGATGCTTTTTTAATGTGTACAAGAAATGACATTTCATTAGAACATTTGAACACCATGATCGAAGGCATGCTACTAGCTCAAAGCATCAATCTTTCTTTTGATGCTTTGATTCAAAAGAAAGGGGAAAAAAGCTTTAAAAAAGTACGTGGTACAGTGATGTATCAGATGATTAAAGTGAATCTGAAGTATAGGTCTCTGCGGAACAATAATGGGTGTTTCTGAATCTGTTGGTGTTTTCCAACCGGGATGGGCATTTTTCAACTATCCAATGAAAGTAGGGAATCTCAATGTAGTAGGCAAATCGTGTAAAACAGTTGAAATTGCCCATCTCGGTTTGAAAACGCCCATTTTTATTCCGCAGAGAGGCAGGTCTCGAACCTCATGATACCTCTCAATTAACACATCTTGGCCATTTTTCACCCCCAAATCAAATGATTTTTTTAGGACCCTTAAGACATTATTTTAATTTTAATTTAGCACATTCTCATTTATTGCAAAAATATAATTTTTTTATATTTATACATCATGACAGTATTTGTTGTATTGGCTTTAAACTGCTTAATTAAATAAAATAAAAAACACTGTATTACAGTTTTAAGGTATTATTTTTTTTACGAAGTAAAAAAACAGACTGTAAAACAGTGTTATACAATATATACTGTATATTGCATTAAACCTAATGGAAATAAAATCACATTGCACAAAATATTAATGGTGCTAAAAACATACTTATGTTTTATGCAAAATATATATATATATATATATATATATATATATATATATATATATATATATATATATATATATATATATATATATTCTTTTTTTAATTATTTAAATTTTAGGGTGACATGTTTACTGTACATTTGTACATGTTTACTGTATGATTTAACCAGCAATTTCATTGTACATTGATATTTACCATGGTTACTTACATAGTCCGTGGTGCTCCAAAACCATGGCACCTTTTATGAAAAATTATAATAATTTTTGTAAGAGATATATGAAAAATCACAGATTATATCTTACCACAGTCCATCCCATCAGAGCCAGATAAGGCATCTAAACATGTTACCCTCATTTCCCATTTACAGTGCCTCTGATTCTAAGTGAATGGGAGGAGTATGGAACACCAGCGGTGTTATTAAAATCTACAAGTTATATGAGCTAGCACTGCCACAGTGAGGGCTCTGTAAACAAACCTGATGGGAAAGCCACATGCAGCTCTGTGACTGCAGAGTTCCATTGGGCTGCCGGTTTAATTGCCTCGGGCGGCAGTCGCCTTATTAATACTGCGCTGCGCTCTCTCGATTCAGTTGTGACTGAATAAATAGACTGTGATGCAGTTTCCCCCCCTCTCAATGGAGCGAGCCAGTGTTAGTGTTCAATTACTGTGTGTTACACAAAGGTGAAGGTTTCACTGCTAATGAAAAGCTGCAATTTGTTCAGAGTCAATAAAGGCCTGTATGCCGAGCACAGAGAAGCCTTATCAGTTTCCCAAGAACACAATTCGCAAACCTGAAATGTTAGGTTCATTGCCCAGAGCAAAAGGTTTAAAAGAAAACTTGTTTACGTGGCTTGTAACATCCAGTTATGATCTGCTTGCTATGGTGTCTACATGCTAAATACTTTTCAAAAAGAACCATAAATTACCATGGTGTAGTGATGGTAAAATGATGTTCTTTGACATTAGCCATGGTGCTGGATGGTTATCATATCCACCTACAATCATTTTTACATGGCACTTTAAGGTACTTCATAGAATGCCATGGCACTATCATGATGGATGTCCAAAAAGTATTGTATTACCTTAAATCTCTCAAAAATGTTTGGGTCACATTACAATCCCATATCAAAAGGAAAACATAATTATATGTTGCAAAAAGAACAGGTAGCCTATAATTAAGTAAATAGTTTACTACAGTATATTACAGTAACAGAATAATGTCATTTTCTAAAAATCTGGTGAAAGACACGTTTTAGTCAGGGTTTGTGATATTCGCAAATCATGGCAGTACCATGGAAGGCTTACGTTGTTTTCTGTTTGTGACATAATGGTTGCGTATATTACATTTAAAAAGGGCACTCAAATGTTATATTATGCATCATTTAGCATTATATTTGTCACTTAGAGACAAAATGGGTGTGTCTGCACTGTAAAACATTAAGGTTTGGGCTCCTTCGTCATCATCAGTTCTGCTATCTCTTTATACTTTGTTTGTTTTTATATTTGTCAGGTTGTTTTCACTAAACTGCCATGAAATATAATTACCTGATTAGTTTGCCTTGATTTGGAAAATAATCCACAAATGTGACAGAATGCAATTTAAAAACATTTATTCAGCAACTGTGCAAGGCGTAGGGCAAAATTATAAAAGAGCCCGAGAGCCAATCAGAGAGGAGAGAGGTAGTATCAGTCACGCTAAGCCACCAGACTGGTGCTAAGAGATGCTTGTGGCTCAGCCATTCGTTTCGGCAATCAAAACACACAGGTGGCGAACAGATAGCCGTAAACTACACATTTAATGATATGCTCCGACCATCTGATAAGAACTGCATTTTGGAAGGGATGCGAGTCCACTTCCACTCATGAGAAATGGTTACAGTGTATGTGTTTGTATATTTGTGCTTGTAAGGATATAAGGGAGAAAAAGAAGATAAAAGTAAAAGTTAAGTGTATGGCAAGGCAAAGAAAGGAAAGGGGTTAAAGGAAATGATAAGGAAAATAAAACAGGAAAGGAAAAGGATAAGGAGAGGAAAGGAAAGGGAAAAATAAAGGAGTGAAAAGGAATAGGAAAAGGAATAAAAAGCAGAAAAGTGAAAGAAATGGAAAGGAAAGATAGAAGCAAAAGGAAAAAAAAATGAAAGGACAAGGGAAAAGAAAGAAATGAAAAGGTAGAGTCAACGTAAAAACGTAAGGAAAGGGAAATTAAATGAAAAAGCAAAGGTTAAGAAAATCTAAACTGAAAAGGTAAAAGAAAAATGGAATAAAATGAAAGGAAAGGAAATGAAATGAAAAAATTTAAAAAGTAAAAAAGGGGAAATGAATAGAATAAAAAGGAAAGAGACAGAGAGAGAGGGAGAAAGAGAAAGAAAGAGAAATAGAGACAGACAAAAAGAGGGACTCTTCCAATCAGGCTGTTAGATAACACAAATTCTCAAGCAATAATGGAGTACGTGTGAGAGAAAATATGGGAAACTATTTCATTAAGCATCCTGACAGGTATCAAAACAGAGGTGAAAGATCAGATCAGATGGCACACTTGCTGAGCACAATGGAATAATTGTGTACCGCTGGGATTGCTTTGAAGTGTTTCACATATTCTCCCTCGTACTGCCTTTATTTGCTTTGAAACTACTGTGGCTCCAGTAAGCCAGGAATTCAGGTTAGCATGTGGTGTGCGCCCCCACAGCCATGAATCACATGGCGGGAATGAGCGCCGAGCAAACTCACGTTAACAAGTGAGAGATACACCTAAAGTATAAACTGTTCTAAATCCAAACACTATCACAGCTCCAATCTTACCTATATTAAAGCATTCTGATGCAGTTGCTGATTTACTTTTTAAAGGGATAGTTCGCCCAAAAACTACGATTGTGTCATCATTGACACATCCTCATGTTGTTCCAAACCCATTTGATTTTCTCTCTTCTGTGGAACACAAAAAGAGATGTTAGGCACAATGACAGCCTCAGTGACCATTTACTATCATTGCATTTTTTTCCCCCAATAAAATGAAAGTTATTGGTAACTGAGTCGAACATTCTGCCTAAAAACATATTTTGAATTCCATAGAAGAAAGAGGGTAAGGAAATGGTGACAAATCTTTGTATTTTTGGGTGAATTATCACTTTAAATGTGTGCAGGAGTACAGTATAAGAACCTGAGGTTTAGTGCGAGATGTACAAGTAAACACTGAGAGATGCAGTGTGTAGTACGACACTTGGGAAGCAGTGTTAAGGGAAAGTGGAGGGCTGGTTTTTGGCTCTGCTAGCTGGCAACAGCACTCTGCTAGTCTGCTGTTTGTTTTTCTCAAATGGTGCCTCTAGCAATGCCACTGCAAGCAAAACATGATATCAACTGCTCTTTTCTTCCTCTCTCTCTCTCTCTCTCTCTCTCTCTCTCTCTCTCTCTTGCATTCTATCTTTCTCGCTCTCCTTCCCATTTTCTATCAGTTTAAAAGAACCTGTGGGGCGATGCAGAGACTCAAAGTAAAGCCCACACTGCAAACACAGCAAATGCAGCCCACTTGAGTCATTCACATTCCCTCCTTTCTGATCAGAGATTTTTGGTGGCCCCAACCAAAATTCTCTCCTCTGCCATGGCTCTCATATCTCATTCGCACTTCTATTTATTTAAACTTGCCACATAAACAGCTCTATAGATATTGCTATAAGAATGAAGGTTCTAAGTTCTACATTTCTAAGCTCCAGCCCTACACATTCAGATTTAGATTCAAAGATAAATTTCCAGGACATACGTCTTTGATGAATGGATGCTCATCTAACCAATTGAAGCCAAGACTTGCTTTGATACACCATGTAAGAAGCAAGATTACTAAGGCAGTCCAGTAAACCAGGAGGTAGTTATGGGCCAGAAGGAGTCTATCAATTGGTTTTGCACCACTTTACAGTGGAAGGGAACAGTACAGAACAAAACAAAAAGCCTGGTATAATGACTACATTTCCTTAGAGATAGATATGATCTCATTCGAGATTTGCTACCCTTACAAAACACAATATCTGTCCCCACTGACTTCTCTTAAGCACACTTAGTTGAACTGTAGGCATATTTGCAGCCGGAGCTGTGTTGTAAAATTTCTAAATGCCCTGTCATTTTTATTAGGCCAGCACTGGGCTGATGTAGCAGGTTTAATGTTTTTTATGTTTTCGATTCTTCAGTATTCCAGCCTTGATAAAAGTACTTCAAGCACCAAGATAAGCCACCAAGTCTCAGAACTAAACCACATTATATCCATATATCCAAGTTGGTAAAAACAATTGCAAAGCTTCATTTGCCAATTTATGCATTATCTCTATCAAATGAGCAGTTAAACAATTTGACAATCCTGTTCTTAATTCTAACCAATTCATATCAACATTTTGAGGCCAGAATCACCAAAATTCTTTAAACCCTTTTCTACCATATTGCTGTTTTAATTACTTATTCTGGCAAGTCTCGTCAGGGTAACAGATGAGGAACAGAGCTGCCATCTAATTAGGCAGTCTGGAGCTTGTTGACTAGCATGGTCCAAACCGTGAGGGAGAAACAACGTGTGGATCTGCCCACTCTAACAGGAGCCTGATGTCGAATGAAAGGGACTTTGAAGTCACAAAGGGCTTTAGAGTGTCTTCCCACATGTCTCAAAAATAGAGAAGTTCTCAAAATTTAGGAAGATGTGGCATAATCCAAAGTAATATGTGTTAGTAAAATTATAGACTTATTTCTCTTATTAATACAGTTTCTAAAATCAATTTATTAAAAATACGCTAAATACAGGGGGGTCCAAAATGGACCACATGAAATTTTTCGATTCAAATTTGAAAGTAGATCTTGTTAGGATTTAAAAAAATAATAATTATATAAATTATAATATATATATATATATATATATATATATATATATATATATATATATATATATATATATATATATATATATAATGGTTCAGATTTTTTTTAATTTTATTAAAATGAAAATAAATAAATATCAAATTAAAGAAACTTGTGAGATTTTAAATGTTGACTCCTTTGAATGAAACACCAGGGATTTTTGGATTCCATTGAAGCACATAGATGCTCTTTGAAACATTACATTAGAAAAATGCCCTGTACATCAATATATAGCTTTTGAAAGGTAAAATATATGTTCCTTTTCCAACTCGATATCCACACAAAAATATACGTAAGCCACCCAAAAACTGAAAAGGGACAGTGGTGCTAACAAAACATCACTGAGCATCTAGACCAGTACAATATCATGAGTTTTGGCCAGTCATATTTTTGCAATTCCGTTTGTTGCCACTAGAGGCAAGAACATAGACTTCACCTGCAAAAGTTAGCAAGGTTTTGGCTTTCTAAGCACAAAGGTATATAAATGTAAAATATACAAATTTTATAAAGCAAAGGTATACAAATAAGGAGTGAAAACTCCATTTTGTGAGAAGTAAAGCCAGAAATTGGACTTCAGTAAAAACAGCATAAGAAACCTGGTCCTGGCCTGGTATCCTTGGGCGCTACCCAAGAATTTGCAAATGCTCACAGCGTTTTCTTGTCTCCTGAATGTAAAATTAATCTTCAGTCTCCATTAGGCAGACAGACACTGATGCATCTGGAAATTAAGATTTAATACACTCTGAATAATTAAAGACACAGATCAGTGGCAGCCTTAGATCCCAATGAGAGGCCCAGTGCCAGAGAGAATGAGAACTTCAGGGCTTTGAAACCCCACACAGCGGGATGGACTGGCATCAAACAACAAAGGTGAGGGTGCACGCCAGGGTCCACGTTTCTACTAACTGCCTTTCTGATTAAATGATTAATTACAGTGAACCATCAATGTAGTTATCCCAAGAGGGTCTGCCATTGGGTGGATGAAGGTGGCATTTGATATTGAGTGTCTTAAGAGATAGAAATGGCATAGGGCGAGCCACAAGTTCTTGGCACAGATGGCGGAATAATGATCCAGAGATCTGGCATTCCTCAAAACTCTTTCCTCTGTGGTTTGCAGTGCAGGGCTGTCCCAAGCAGTGGCCAGATTAGAGGCAAGGGAGACTTTGCAGTGTGTTTGCAAGAGCTGGGCAGAGATCTGCAAGGGAGAGTGAGTGGAAGAGAAAGAGAGAGAGAGTGCCAGGGAAGAAGTAACACCGGAAGCCAAATGAGACAGCTGGTAAATCAGAGCTGGATGAAGTTTGGAGGCCATAAGTAGCTTCTGCTCTCCACATGCAATAAGAAACAAAGTACAGATCTAAACTGAGCAAGCGTATTTAGTTTTGGTACCAAAAGTGTGGAATACATATTAGAGTGTCCATGAGAGAAGTTTTTATAAAATCAAATTGCACTCTTACTCACCTTATAAAGGCACGTGTTTGTAATAAATCTACTCGCTATTCAAAATGTTTCTTCTCTAAACTGTCAGGAGTAGGAAAATCCTAAGAAAACATGTCAAACGTCAAAATAAATACGCATGTGCTGGGACATTACGATTTTTTACCCATTGCCATTCAGCACAACTCCCTGAATTCTGATTAATGAAGTGAATCAAGGTAATTAACTTTTGAGTTTTCATTTTCTCAGTGCTGATCTTTAGATTCGTATTACTGTATAATAGTAATTTTTACAGTAGAATACAATGCTTTTGCTACAACAAATCCATCCATACTTCATAACATTATTGTTTTTTTAACTACTATATTGAAAATTAGATTTTTTTTGCATTACGACTAAGATGCTTAATTAATATATAAACTCAGCAAAACAAGAAACGTCCTCTCACTTTCAACTGCTTTTATTTTCAGCAAACTTTAAATGTGTTAATATTTGTGTGTACATAAAACGATTCAACAGATATGTGACTAACAGAAATTGAATAATATGTACCTGAACAAAGAGGGGGTCAATATAAAAAGTATCTGGTGTGGCCACCAGTTGCATTAAGTACTGCAGTGCATCTCCTCCTCGTGGACTGCACCAGATTTGCCAGTTCTTGCTGTGTGATGTTACCCCACACTTCCACCAAGGGACATTTCTGGGGGGAATGTCCCTAGCCCTCACCCTCCAATCCAACAGGTCGCAGACGTGCTCAATGGTATTGAGATCCAGGCTCTTTGCTGGCCATGGCAGAACACTGATATTCCTGTCTTTCAGGAAATCATGCACAGAACGAGCAGTATGGATGGTGGCATTGTCATGCGGGAGGGTCATGCCAGGATGAGCCTACAGGAAGGGTACCACATTAGGGAGGAGGGTGACTTCCCTGTAACCCACAGTGTTGAGATTGCCTGTAATGACAACAAGCTGAGTCTAACGATGCTGTGACACACTGCCCCAGACCATGATGGACCCTCCACCTCCAAATCGATCCCGCTCCAGAGTACAGGCCTCGGTGTAACGCTCATTCCTTTGACCATAAACATGAGTCCAAAGAGCACATATGCGTTCCCCCCAGTGAGCCTACTTGCACAGATGTTGTGCAATGTCAGGGAGGACAAGGAGCACCTTACTTGCCCACCCAGACTTGGTTAACCCCCCCCCCCCCCAGAAGATCTAAGTGGCCTACCACCAAAAATGGTATACACAATAACTTAGGCCAAGGCTCCCACTACAATCCACCTGTATGCCCTGAAGTTGAGTCTGTTCGCTAAGTGGTGTTCTTTCCAACTCGAACACTCCCAAAGATGCGCAGTTGGATCAGTGTTTCCTTCCTGCAGGAGAGGCGGGAGGAGTAGCTGTCCCCCTCTACCTTGAAGGTGTATGTAGCCGCTATATCGGCACATCACGATGCAGTAGACGGTAAGTAATACAGTTCACGCAATACAGTTCAGTTAGTTGTGGCGTTTTGTATAGGGACCCCTAGTGTCACTACATCGACACAACGTCAAGTTTATGGAGGGAATGACGTTGTGTCCCTCCTGCCACAACACTGAACTACCCACTGAAATGGCCGGGACCTTGTCTCGTCTCCTCAGCACAAAACCTGAATGAGTGGTTGCAAAAAAGCTCCTTTTATACCCGTATGTCCGGGGGAGTGGCATGGAAATTACACTGGCCAATTCCCATTGGCCTGCTCTCAAAAGATCAGAGGTGTTTGGGGCTCCCAAGGGCGACCCCAGTGTCACTACATCAACACAACGTCTCGTCCATCCATCAGGGAACGGAGGTTACGACAGTTCTTTAAACATGCCTAATTTTGTTTTAAAGGTCTCATACAATAGATTTACATTCATCCAAGGTCAAATAATTTGCTCATAATTTAAATTGCAGCATTACCTTTTTTTCCCAGTGTCAAAAATGACTCGTTCAATGATCCGTTCTAAAGCGTTCATTCTAAATTCCTCCTTTCAGAGAGCCTATTATGCTCTGATTGTCAGATGTCCCAGTCTGTTGTGATTGGTCTACCACTTAGTGTAGTGTTTGAGGGCGGGTCAAAGCTGTTCCCAAGCAGCCAATGAAAACCAGAGGCGGCCTTTTTGTTACCAAATAATTTAGGTTAGTACAGGAAGTAAATCTGGAATTACTAACGACTCGTTTCAGGTGTTCAGAATCAGTTCTTATTTTTTTTTTTTTTTACATTCACAAACAGCTATATAACACACGGCATGAAAAGTAATATTTGAAGACCCATAATGGGAGCTCATTAATCTGCCAATAGTTTTTAAAATTGGAAGCATATATGAAAAGTTCTTGGTCTTTCCTTTGATTTGATTCATAGAGCTCACTCAAATTGATAAGGGTAATAAAATGTGCACTCCTACAATAATCTATAACGTACTACAATATAAAAAATTAAAAGTAAACATATTTCATCAACATCATCATAAACAGGTGATCATTAGTGATAGCTTGTCATACATTTCCGATATTGCTTAATGATTGCGAACTGCTCTGTAACAGCTGGAATCACTCATGGAGTAAATACAGTGCCACGTTTACACTCTGAAAGTAGCAGTGCATGCATTTATTCAATTAAATCGTATTCTTTTGAAGTTTGATGATCACATTAGTTTGTCACGATTCCCATCTTTCATCAGCCTCTTTAAATTATAATTAAGAATTTTGTTGTATCATTTAATATATTTAAGAATTTTTATGACCTTAAATGCTGGAATACTGAATTTAAGACTTTTTAAGGATCCACGGGAACCCTGTGCAACATAACAAAATGTGGAAAAAAAATGAAGGGGTCTGAATACTGTATTTACTTTACAAATACATATACATATACATACACATATTGTTAGGAATTCCTTGTCTTGTTTCACTGTTGCCCTTTGTCTGCCATTTTTGTCACCTTTGCATTCCTTAGTTTTCACTTTTGTCCCTTGTGTAGCCCCTTAGTCTCTTTGTTAGCCTTCGTGTTCACTTGTCATTGTTAAAGAACTACACTTCCCAGAATCCACCTGCCATCATCACTGCCATTTTGTTCTCACCTGTGTCTTATTCAGTCATCACTCACTGTGTATTTAAGCCCTGCTTTTTGTTCACTCCTTGTCGTTCGTTGAATGTTGTTAGCCCGGTATGTGTTCCCTACCTGTTTCCTCAGTCTTGTGTTTATTTCCCCATTGAGGGTTTTTCCTTTGTTCCCGAGTTTTCCTTGTACCTGCCTTGTTTGTTTGGTTAATAAAATTGAACTGCATTTGGATCCGCATCTCCTCGTCTGCCTTCGCTGCCCATTCGTAACACATATATGTATATAAACACTGTATAAATATTTTTTCATGACAATTAAGCACCCCAAACCCACTTTCGGTGAGCCGTATGCAAAAATAAATAAATAAATAAATACAATTCAAAAATAATATATACATGCAAAATGTTGGTGGACATGTTCTTGACTGGTTTTGTAAGATTTCACAAGTATCTTCACAAACATATACCACTACTCTGACAAGGCTTAAATTTCTACTAAGGTTGAAATCCTTGTCAAGCTTAATGGATCAACCATAGACATTATGATGTATCTAAAAAAGAAAGTAGCAGACATTATTGATAATCTAAAGATATCAAATGAAAAACGTATTTAATTTGTATTACTCTCTCAAAGCGAAAAAGAAGTTGAAAAACAATGATGCACTAATGAAAGATAAATATAAAATAAATCTGAGCTCAACCAAACTGTTCAGTTTCCAAATTTGGCATCAGCAGCATTTAGGTTCTGCTGATTATAATTGAGGCAGTGGAACTTTATGTTATGGTCTCTGTGTAGGCTTTCTTTGAATTACAGTCTTCCTGCTAACAACTATATTACAGTGGAATGGACTTCATTGCCATGAGAGGTATTTGATATTCCATATATACAATGTTTGCAGAAAGTACTGTTGAGTTATTTTATTACTAAACAATGTAGGCACAACAGCTTTCAGTAGAAAGGTTTTAATGCCAACAGCTCTGTGTAAATCAGAGTTATAAACTATGGTTTAAGTTACCCCTATTTGCACTACAATTCTTGATATCACATACTGTACTGTATATACACCAGCAGTTCTTTGCTATTCCTGCTATTATTGTGGGGGGACATATCTTTGTTTATGAGAGCAAACAGGAGGCAGAGCATTACTGAATCATGCACTTCCCAAGGGAGCATCGAGGAGTTCCTTGGTGATACACTACCCCATGACTTATTTATCAAACCCACATTTGTCTCTTCGGAGACGCACACTAATGAGTCTCAAATGAGTGAGAGAACGCAGCCGTAACGCCTGTTTCATCATCTTTACAACAAACCACATTCATTACGTTTATGGACTGGGCTTATGGTTGTATCTTAACAGAGTTGGATGAACGTTATTAGGAAGCTACCAAAAACAGCAAAAGAGATACTATGGCAGTGTTTTATTCCCAAGGTGGGTCAACAGCTTACAACCAGTCTCAGTGGTCCATTTGCTGGTAATCAGTGTTGGGGCAATCTGGGTGTCCAAAAATATCTGGACACTTTTTGTTTTATTTTGTTTTATAATGCAAAGACGTTCAGATATTTTCAAGTGTGCTTTAAGTGTCCAAAGACCATTATTCCAAAACCTATGTTAGAATATAGGAAAGATCTCAGCTCTGCACAAGTTTGCGCACATAACTATGTAACATATAGACAGGTACAGTATGGCACTAGCAAAGGGCAAAACTGCTGTCCAAGTGTAACTACAGCTACCAGCCAACAGCTGGGCTCACAAATAACCAGTGCTGGAACAAATGTGTTAGCCACGCTATTCGTTTGTTTGTTTCTATGAATATTTGTTTATTTCTCCTTGTGGATTCCTCAAGTGTGGCTTACTTAAGCAATTTTCCACCTGGTCAGATTTAATGTGTTCCTGTTTATACGCTGTCAGGCAAATGTTGATTTATATACATTTGATTTGCAAATTTGACTTATTACGCATGGTGGCTGCGTGGTTTATCTTTCATGTCACTGTGAGGATGTTTCATTAATTTTTAAGGTAAGGTTCTTCAGAGACTGTGCTGTAATAATGGCAGAGATAAATTAATTTGGAAGGGGAATGTGGTAACTGCATTTGTGGATGCCATTAAGCAAGTAGTTAAGGTTCAGCTGGAAGGATCAGGGAAAGATCTAGGAAATGTCCAGTTTGCAGCTTATTGTGGCCAATAATCCTAACTTAAATAGGACAAGATTGATTGCCTGACATATGAAGCGACCAACCACGGTTCATTTTGTTTTTACGTGCTGTTTAGGTGTAATTTGTATGTAAAACAGTTGATACCACCATAATAGCCTGTCATTACGGAGCCCCCGAAGTGACCTGTGCAAAAAAAAAAATCTAAGAGACTTTTGCATGCGCACGAGAAACTATCGCGTGCGCACGAGATACTATCGCGTGCGCACGAGAAACTATCGCGTAATGATATTATGAAGTAAAACAAATATTGCTTTCTAAATCAGTTTTCCCACAGTTTATCGAATGTTCATATTCTTTATTAACCGCTTTGGCCATTTTGGGTTAGGCCTATATGTGTTTCATACATGTCTAAGGTTTTTACTATGCATTGAAATACACATTGGTGATGTTTTTATAAGCTATTGTATTGATTTGTTTTTATTTTACAAAGAGAATAATTTAATATAAATAATCAAATTTGTATCTGTAATTAGCTACAATAGCAAGTTCTGTGGTTGTCGATGAACTAATACATTTTCACATTCATTAGAATTAAAATTTCGTGTCCTGGTGTTTATTATTAATATAACAGATTCATTTATTCATGGATTTTGATTCCAGTGAAAAAAATTGCTGTACACAAAGCTGAGACACGCACCTTCCGGGCAGTCTAGCAGCTAATATATATATATATATAGGCCTATGTATTTGTATAGTCTAGCACTATTATATATTACAAAAAAGATCAGTATTATGTAGGACTATCTGCGTTCGCTTGGCGCTCCATTTGATCCATATTATTCTATTTTATTCAATACATTTTTAGGGTGATGACGCCATAAAATATGACGACAGACATTAGAAGCTTCATTCTAAAACCTCAATAGAAGTTTTGAATGTAAATATGACATGACATTTGGTACAGTCTAGTATGAATGGTCAGAATGACCACTATGGCCATTCTATAGTTATAGAATTCCGGTAGTTCTCGTGTTAAATGCAAGTACAAGTTTAATGCTTGATTAGTGTCCTTTGGAAGATCAAAGCGTGTCTCAGCCATGACAGTATTACAAATGTCATAGACAGTAATGTCTTTGTATTGAAGGCCAAGTTTAAAATATATCTCTATAAATTCATGCGCATCCATGCTCTCAGTATCTTTGAGTAAATGAATGATGGCAATGACGCTAATCGGAAAAGAGCTATACACACACCGAAACTGTAACGCGTGCGCACGCTGAAGTATCTCGTGCGACGCTGATAGTTTCTCGATGCACGCTGAAAGTCTCTTAGATTTTTTTTTTTGCACAGGTCACTTCGGGGGCTCCGTATGTCATGGCGGAAAAAATACAAAAAATTATTTCCATTAAAATGAGCAAAAATGAGTGTAAATTTAACAATCAGAATTGCTGTCCATTCATAAGAACAAAGTAGTGATTATTTCAAAGACATGCCCAATATTCATGTCTGCTTTTAGATACCTAGTTCACCTACAGCAGGGGTGCCCAATACATCGATCGCGATCTACCAGTCGATCGCAAAGGCAATGCTGGTAGATCGCACAAAATTTAAATCTACTTTCGTTAAATAAAAAATATATATATATATATATATATATATATATATATATAATGTCTTTCCTTCTTTTAGATTCTGTCTGACTTGCACTTGACGAGTAAATATTGACCAGGCGAGGTTTTGTTTATTCAGTTGCCATGACAACTAGGTTTGCGCATACATGCCTTCCAAGGACTTCTGAGAACAGAGCGCGAAATTGCGATACTACTGTCCGGATTAGGCAAAATTGAATGGAATCAGACAGTTTTGCAAACCTAGTTGTCATGGCAACTGAATAAACAAAACCTCGCCTGGTCAATATTTACTCGTCATCAGAATAAGGTAAATGCCCTGGCTATTGTAATCTATTGTGCTGTAGGTGTTTTGGGTTTAGTTTTAAAACTGAATGACATCAAAATTGAACATTATTATATATTTTTTTAGTAATTAGAAGATGAATTCCATGTAGGATACATGCAGTAGTCCCAACAAGCATTTTCTTATTTGAAATGAAACTGTGTTTTTTAGTTGGTAGATCTTATTGAGTTGATCATTTAAAAGTAGATCATCACACAAAAAAGTGTGGGCACCCCTGACCTACAGTATTACTAAGTGCGTCAAACCAAACTTTGACAATCTTTTAAACCTTTGATGCCACTAACCTGACAAACTTCATTAAAACTCACAGTTGCAACACAATTTTATATAACAATATTCTTAAAATTTAAATAAACATATTTGCAGTGCCACCTCCAATTGGAACGTGCAATTCTGTTCCATTGCAGCAGTGTTTTGCATACTCGAAAATTTTTACCTATTGGCATGTATTATTTGAACCGGTCTATCGCCCACCCCTAGAAGCAACTGTTACTTTGCAAACACCACTTTGATTTCCAAGTGAAGTAAAGATTCAGCCACTCTGAATAATGACAAGCAATCTCAAAATCTCACATAAACTACTGGTTATTACTACCCGATCTGAAGAAAACAGATCTCAAACACCTGTCTCCTTCACTGTCCTGCCTCAATCTCACACCTTTACCCTTAAATCCCCACAACTGTCTCACTCTCAACCCCCACCCAATAAACACCACAAATAACCAGCCTCCATGCCAAGAGCATCTTTTCCAGCACTTATTAGTCACAGCATGTCATGGGAGCTTATTTAGTGGTACAGTGATGCTTGATTGTACAGGAAGTTACATTTTTTTTAGTTCTTCTTCTTAAAGACAGATAGATTCAAGTTTGTTCCATCAATCAAGAGACAGTGGCAGGAAAAGTAGAAGTAAAAGCATTTAAAAACCTGTTATTGCTTTGTCTAAACAAGTCATACTAGTTACAAGTTTAAGTTTGGGAAAGGAGGAGGCAGGAACCAACTGAACAGTCAAAATAACATCTAATTAAACAAAAAGGCACAAAACACAAACACACACATGGCAGCTGCATGTGTCTCTCTCTCTAACTGCTGTGTCTCTCTCTAACCGCTGCACTTAACTCTCTCCTCGGCTGATTAGCCCTCCTCCTTGTCACACTCCTCCCTCCTTTGCCTCAGGCTGGAGACCCCCTGCATGACATACACCCCCCCTTTTTCCGCCTTTTCCTCGATCACTCCTCTACCCTCTTGCAGACGACAGCTGCTTCTCCCAGGGTGGACCGGAGCAAGTCGCCCTTCCGTGTTTTGCCGGCTGGTAGGGAACTCCTCTGCCACTGGCAGCGGCTCCACCGCTCCAGGTGGTCGGCAGCAAGTCCCTCCTCCCCTCGCGGATGGCCGAGGCTGCTCCTTTGGGTGGATGGCAGTGGCGAGGACTGCACAACAGCACATCCCTCCTCCTTCCCGGGCTTCAGCACCAATGCAACAAGGTTAAGGTTGGGAAAGGAGAAGGCGGGAACCGGCTGAACAGTCAAAATAATATTTAATTAAACAAAAAGACACAAAACACAAACACACACATGGCAGCTGCATGTGGCTCTCACTCTCTCAAACTGCCACGTCCTGCTGCACTTACCACTCTCCTCAGCTGATTAGCCCACTTGGGGGCCGGGCATGTGTAGTCACGGTCACAAATAAAAATCTAAATACGCATTAACAAATAATCAATAAAAGAAATAAGGCACCCCAGGCTGTATACTTTAAAGCATATTGATACAAATATATAATATGTAAGGTCTACTGTGTGCCTTGCCTAAAAACGCCCTGTAGCCGAGACTACATTTACACTATAACATGGCATACTGTCCATTATTTCTTAAAAGAATACTGCAGGTTCAATGCAAGTTAAGCTGAATCAAAAGCATTTGTTTCATAATGCTGATTACCACAAACATGTATTTTGATTGGTCCCTATTTTTCTTTAAAGAAAGAAATAAAGAAAGATTGAGGTTACAGTGAGGCACTTGCAAAGGAAGTGAATTCTTCTATTAAAACTTGTGTATTATTTGAGCTGTAAAGTTGATTAAATCAGCATTTTTGCGGAATGACAGGGTTTGCGTTGTCATGGAAACTTTTTTAAAAACATGGAGGGACAAGTTGAAATTATTTTTTTTTAAATTAGCATTATGCCCCAAATTCTGTCAACTAAGTTCAACTTGTACTGAACCCAGAATATTCCTTAAAATAAACAAAGTTATTTGCAACTAGTTGGAACATGCTAAAGTATTCTGAGAACATATCAGGGGCTGTTCACATCAAAAGTGTTTTTGTTTCCATCTGTGCTATTTTTCAGTTTCTTTTCTACAGAAATTGCGCTAGGCATCTTTGGGTTTTTTCAGCGTCTCTCACAGGAGTAGCCCATATTTTAAGATACAGTGTCCAGTAAAATAATAATAATAATACTTAAAAAAAATATTATTTGAGACACCAGCTTATTTGTTGCTCAGTGTCAAGCTTTTTTTGACGAATAACAAATTTGGTCTGAACAGCCCCTTAGAACAAATTATAAAGACCTGACACATTATCTTAGTATGTCAATATGGTCATTTAGCAAAAGCAAAGCATATAATTAAAACAAATCATCAATTTAAACTATCAATATACATTTCAACGTGTAGTTAAATGATACATAACTCTATGAATGAATAAAAATGGAGGAAGAAAACGACTTGAAAATGTCTCGCTCCTTCAAAGCATCCAGTTAGCCTGTGTATGCCAGCTCAGGTACGATATGAATGGATTCATGGTAACTGGATTGTGCTGGGATTGCCATGCTCAGTTTATTTCACCAGCAAGTGGAAATCAGAGCACAGCAGAAAGGTGTCTGGAAGATAAGGGTGTGTGGAAAAGGGTAAACATTTGTGTACATTCCCCTCAAATGCCCCTTTCAGCACAAATTGCGCGATTTAACAGCTGCAGAGTATATGAAGCCCCCCGGTTGACTCAACATGGTTCGAGATACAAATGCTCCCTGGAGACGACTTTGGCAGTGCGGAGGACTGATGTGTGTGTGTGTGTGTGTGTGTGTGTGTGTGTGTGTGTGTGTGTGTGTGTGTGTGTATCGTAATCATAACACACTGTACACGCGTAACGCAGCCTTGCGCAGTTCCAGCACTCATGCGAAAGGAAGATGTGATTGATATTTTTTTTTATGCAAATGTAGCATTTGTAAATGTAGGACACGATTCAATTTGCATAGTCATTCAGTCAGTGCCGTTTATAACTGCATTAATCCAGCCCTGCTCTCCTTAGAACAGCTGCTCGCACAAAGCCAACGCGAAAGAACAACGCTAGCAAATGGGACATGACCGCCCATGTGTGCATGTGTGCTCGATTGGGTGTGTATTTGTTGGTGATGGGTTGCAAAATATGAAAAGCAATTTTCTATTAAATGAGAAGGGGCCATGCACAGAAAGCTGTGTGTGTAAATGTGTATAATAACATTAGAAAGCACACACCTCAGACATGTTGACGCGGCCCTCCTGGAAGGAGCAGTCGTTGGCATTATGAGTACACATGTGGCGGTATTTGCACCAGTGGCATGGAAAGGAGCCGTTCACACAAGAGAGACACCTACAAAAGGAAAAAGGGAGAGAAAAAGGGTGATTATTTATGATTATCACACAAGAAAATGACCAAAGTGTAAAGCTTAACATTTTAATCATTATATAAACACTTTACAACATGACTCATTTACATCAATTATGCTGTGAATTGTCCAAGACATTTAACAACTGAGCCCACATTTTTAGTTGGCACCTCAAGGTGGAAAAAAACAAAACAAGAATGCCAGACACGTCACAAACAGCACTGATCTGTCAACTTTTAACACCTCGTACTTAAACAAAGCTGTAGGTTGGATCCGTTGCTATGGTTACGGAGGACGTTTTTTTGCAGTTTGGTAGGGGAGGACAAGGATGCTGATCTGTACACTAGTCTTACAGTCATGTCTCAAAAAGGCATAACTGAGGAGTTGCGTAGGAGCAATTCTTATCATGTATTCAACACAAACTTTTAAAATGACTTGAGCTTGACAGAAGTGGTCGAAAAATCTTCCAAAACAGAATAACAGAGTTTGCGTCATTTTTTTCTTCTTCTTCTAGCCAGTGGACAGGAGAACATTTAAAGACAAAGATAAAAACAAAATTAACCCTATGTATTCAAATTAAATGTAATCTGATAGTTCATAATTGCACTGCATGCTATACTGGAGAAACAATAAGGTTGTTTTTATTATCTTTCATTAAAATGTAATCATTTTCTCTGCCTTAGAAACTAAATTTCTTTTCAGCTGATGTAACCAAGGCCGCATGAGTGGTGGCAACTACTATTAAACAATAAAATATTAGCCTACATTTCAAGATTCAATCAAATCCCATTGTTTAAAATTATGTCCCACCCAACAATATATCCAGGTGAATATCCTTTTACTCGTAAATACATCACAATAAGTTAAAAGTGTTGCAAATTCCTTTTTAGTATTTAAGAATTTACAGATATATATTACACATTATGTAAGAGCACTTAATGACAGGTTATGTAATATTATGTATTGTAGTATACAGTAAATGAGGTAATATGATTTAATGCAATTTACTGAACATAACGCTCTTATACAGGGGACAATATACTTTTATTAACACACTTTGTCAATTTCAAGTTTAGTATAGTATAGTATGACAGTATAGGATAGTATAATATTGCGTATTAAGGTGTGGTGGTGTAGTGGTCTAAGTACATAACGGGTAATCTAGTAATCAGAAGGTCGCTGGTTCAAGCCCCACAGCCACCACCACTGTGTCCTTGAGCAAGGCACTTAACTCCAGGTTGCTCCAGGGGGATTGTCTCTGTAATAAGGGCTCTGTAAGTCGCTTTGGATAAAAGCGTCTGCCAAATACATAAATGTAAATGTAATTGTGTAGTATGATACCCTACAAAGTCAAAATGTTGTAACTACAACACTGAAACTGAGAAAAATGGCTTCAAAATGATTGATTGTTGAGACAATTTGGATTATAAAATAACCTCACATGGTTTTTATTAAGCATAACTGAGACAAACTTCATCTGTCACAGGACAGATCATAGTCTAAGAGACTTAATTTTGGAAACAACTAAATTTAGACAACGTTAAAATGTAGTTACTGCGCTCTGGCTTTGCAGGGTGTTATTAGGGCTTATGTATTATTAAGTAAAAACCATACAGAATAACACTTTCACAGTATTTTGAGGACAGTCTCTGCAGGTTCCATATAGTGCACCACACCCAAATTCTCCTCAGACACCCAACACTATTCAAATATCATGAAAGGGCTTCTGCGGTCAGCAAGAGTGTTACAAAGAGGCGAGAAGTGCACTCTATCACTCTACCCCTGTCCGTGCCAAATGTTCAAAGACTTATGCTCACGTCCACTGCTGGTGCATGACAAAGCCCTGACTACATGAGACACAAGAGCGTGTGAATTAAAGGGCTAGCCGTGCCCGAGGAAGAGAAATAAATCGATTCTGGAGAAAAAGAGGATGTAAAAAACTGAAAAAAATGAGAAAAAGCATGAAACAACAAAAGTTAATTCAGAACAGACCAGGAAAGAGGGAGGAGGATAGAGCAAAACACAGGCAGAGGGTGGGAAAAAGGGGTGAGAAAGAAAGAGAGGGGACTGAAGAGTAGAAAAGAGAGAGAGAGAGAGAGAGAGATAGATAGAGCATCCACTAATTAATGTCACATTTGGATTCACATTTGGATTCCTCCTTAATGTGAATCCTATGACAAACAAACAAACTATTCTGGGAATCTCGATCTATGAATTTTATTTCTTAAAAGGGCCATATTCTACACTTTGGTAGCATTTTTCGCCCCTGAGATCCCCTCAGGAATGCTGATGGAGGTATACCACAGCAAAAACAGCCATCATTTTGTTTGCATGACCATTTTTTTTAATATCTCGTGTTCAATGCAAGTTAAGCTCAATTGACAGCATATGTGGCATAATGTTGATTACCACAAAAATGTATTCAGATTCGACCCTTCTTTTCTTTTAAAAAAGCAAAGATCTGGGTTACATTTAGGCACATACAACTGAAGTAAGCATCTAAGCCTTAAGATGGTTATTTATATCTTCAGCTTTAGTGTGTCAATGAAATATAAATGCTAGACTCCCAAACATTACTTTTGCAAATAGAAAAGATTAGAATAGAAGAACAGGGAGCCTTCAAAGCCCCTCACTGAACATCGAGTCAGTCTGAGATTATATAAAGAGACTGAAGCAGTTGAGACAGCCGAAACAGAAGAACTTGGCGAATTCTTCAAGAAGCTTGGAACATCCAATCTGCCAACAACCAAGATAAACTGTGTCCAGGTGTACCTAGGAGAATTGGGGCTGTTTTAAAGGCAAAGGTGGTCACACCAAATATTGATTTAGTTTTTTTTTATGTTTGCTGGACTTTGTATGATGTTGATTGATAAATTAAAACTATTTATGTCATTATTTTTGAAGACATCCAAAATGTGGATGCCAAATGTGTTATCACTATGCAACATTTTTCACAAGCACCTAAAATTTTTGCACAGCACTATACACTCACCTAAAGGATTATTAGGAACACCATACTAATACTGTGTTTGACCCCCTTTCCCCTTCAGAACTGCCTTAATTCTACGTGGCATTGATTCAACAAGGTGCTGAAAGCATTCTTTAGAAATGTTGGCCCATATTGATAGGATAGCATCTTGCAGTTGATGGAGATTTGTGGGATGCACATCCAGGGCACAAAGCTCCCGTTCCACCACATCCCAAAGATGCTCTATTGGGTTGAGATCTGGTGACTGTGGGGGCCATTTTAGTACAGTGAACTCATTGTCATGTTCAAGAAACCAATTTGAAATGATTCCAGCTTTGTGACATGGTGCATTATCCTGCTGGAAGTAGCCATCAGAGGATGGGTACATGGTGGCCATAAAGGGATGGACATGGTCAGAAACAATGCTCAGGTAGGCCGTGGCATTTAAACGATGCCCAATTGGCACTAAGGGGCCTAAAGTGTGCCAAGAAAACATCCCCCACACCATTACACCACCACCACCAGCCTGCACAGTGGTAACAAGGCATGATGGATCCATGTTCTCATTCTGTTTATGCCAAATTCTGACTCATCTGAATGTCTCAACAGACATCGAGACTCATCAGACCAGGCAACATTTTTCCAGTCTTCAACTGTCCAATTTTGGTGAGCTCTTGCAAATTGTAGCCTCTTTTTCCTATTTGTAGTGGAGATGAGTGGTACCCGGTGGGGTCTTCTGCTGTTGTAGCCCATCCGCCTCAAGGTTGTGCGTGTTGTGGCTTCACAAATGCTTTGCTGCATACCTCGGTTATAACGAGTGGTTATTTCAGGCAAAGTTGCTCTTCTATCAGCTTGAATCAGTCGGCCCATTCTCCTCTGACCTCTAGCATCAACAAGGCATTTTCAGCCCACAGGACTGCCGCATACTGGATGTTTTTCCCTTTTCACACCATTCTTTGTAAACCCTAGAAATGGTTGTGCGTGAAAATCCCAGTAACTGAGCAGATTGTGAAATACTCAGACCGGCCCGTCTGGCACCAACAACCATGCCACGCTCAAAATTGCTTAAATCACCTTTCTTTCCCATTCTGACATTCAGTTTGGAGTTCAGGAGATTGTCTTGACCAGGACCACACCCCTAAATGCATTGAAGCAACTGCCATGTGATTGGTTGATTAGATAATTGCATTAATGAGAAATTGAACAGGTGTTCCTAATAATCCTTTAGGTGAGTGTGTGTATATATATATATATATATATATATATATATATATATATATATATATATATATATATATATATATATATCTGAATACAGAGACAGATACAGATAATTTTGTCATATGGACAGATATCTTTTGCAAATATATCAGGACAAATATATTTGCACACCCCTAATTCTGAATATGAAAAGATTGCAATCATTCATTTCAGTTTATGACAAGTAATAATTACGTTCTAGCTCAAGTCTGTGCTATACAACACCATACCTTCCTACTACATGCCATACTATACTATCTAAGCCATACTAAATCATACTATGCTATACTATGCTACACATGTTTATAGAGAGTACACTCAATACATCCAAGGATAGATGTAATCTGTACATTTTATATTTGATTTACAGCGAGGTGGATGATTTGAGAATTTTCCAAAGAGCATCTTGTATCAAAGAAATCTGACCTTTTGTCGAAAGAATTTAACATGGTCAATGTCCCAAAATTATAATAATAACTAAAACGAAAAATATTTCCTGTTAATATTACAGGATAAGGTTTCTTTGTTTTTCATTTTTGGTTTATTTACAAGCTTAAATTCGATTTTGAATCCCAGATTTTCAATATGGATTTTGAACCCCACTGTCCCCAACAATGACAGGAAACCAGCTCAACAGACGTCACTAGTGCATGGTGCCAACCCTTGGGCCACACACACATATGCACTCACAGATGAGACTGTCTTTTCAAGTGTGTGTCCTGTTGCCACACACATGGGCTCCTTTCATATTAAAATGCCCAAGCTTCTGCTAACCTTTCAGCCTCGCGAGTACTTTATCAGTGCAACAAAAGCCACCATCATGCCGCCTTTTTCCATTTTTTCACCTCCTCATTCACAGCGCTCCTCTTGTTAAAAATGCATCGGGCCCCTCGCATGCTCGATTAAGCCGTCCCCTCCCCCTGTCTCATGCTAAACTCTAATATTGTTACGCTGCATTTGAATAGCTAGCAGGGTAATTTGCAGTGCCAAGCAGACACCCCTAAACACCCCTCTCCTCTGCGAGCGCACACACACTTTTTTTTTCTCTATCGCGGTAGGGACTTTCCATTGACTTCTATTGTTTTGATAAAAGCAAAACATGTTCTTTCCCCTAAGCCTTTTAAAAATCTTTTTCCATTTATAGATCAGTCATTTGTTGTGTTTAACAAGCTGCTTTCATGTGGTCTCCAAAATATACAAAAAACCTGGCCCACCTATATACTCACACTTTTACCATTTAGATTGAATATTTAGATTAAAACTTAGTATGTACATACACTTTAACAGTCCCAGTGATCACAAGGGCTAAATACAAGCGTTTCAGTCCCACACACAAAGCAAAGTGAGGCAGTACACAAGGAGCACCAGGTGAGCACTTCACCATTGCCACCTTTGGCTGAAGTGGCTGTGTTGGTAATGGGATGTACAGTCCTATGCTAATGTAAAGCACGCTGAGGTATACAAGAGCACACAGCTTGACTTAATGAACAGAGTGCTGGCAGACAAGAGACACTAGAGCAGAGAACATCTGGAGACACTCTCTCGCTTGGAGTCCAACCTGTTGTCTATCCAAAGGGGGTCAGGGACGAAAGGAGGGGCAAGGAGATGAATATGGACAGAGGAGATAACAAGAGCCATGAGAGAGAGAGAGATAGAGATAGAGATAGAGACTGAAAATAAGGTCAACAGAATAACAGAGAACTGTTGGTTGAGCAATCAGGTCGGTTTTCAAAGATAGTCAATGGCGTGATGTGTTTTTTTCTGTTATTTCTATTCCAAAATACATTCAATGTAGTGAATACTTAAACCCCAAAAGTCTAATGGATATCGGAGAAGTGGACTGGAGGGAAGAGCATGTGCATTAGTATTTTTGAACTTTCAACTTAGCATGTGACATTTAAAAAAAAAATCTGTTTTATATTTTTGGAGAGTATAAAGTAAAAAAAAAAAAGAAAAAAGTCTCAGTAAATCACTGAAGTCTGAAGGAAAGTTTTGTTCAGTTTGTCAAATGGTAGAAGTCTTGTGATTCATAAGATAAAAAATAAATAAACGAAAACATTTATTAATTATTATTAATTATTAAATATTATTAATTAAAAATCTAAGCATATAGGGGGAGGCGGGGGGCGTCCGGGAAGCATGTTGGCCATCTGCGCGTCAGCCTCAAACTTGGCAGGCTGACCCGAAGGTGGCAGCCAGGTCGAGTCCTCCGCGTCAGGCGCCGTGACGCTCTCCGATGTAGCGCCGATGTCATCAACCGGCCCGGGGGTCCGAAGGAGACATCAGACCTCGGACCGGTCAGATGCAAACGAGCATGCTGGGGGGCGGGTGGTTCGTGGGGTTTTACCCGGTGAAGCCGTGCCCACTGAACTCCCCAAATTGCCTCGTCGACCGGGCCGGGTCGACCTCCATCCCGTGGGAGGAAGACACGACGCAGGGGTCGGCTGGAGTGGCATTTCCTTTCAGAAAGGAAAGCCGCGACCGCAACGTTGCCATGGTCAAGTTCTCGCAGTGAGAACAAGCAACATCCACAAACGCTGCCTCTGTGTTCAATGCCAAATGTGTTACACTTTTAGAGAAATTATTGCTCTTTTAGAGGATTTATGCTCTTTTTAGAAGTGCTGTCGAAGTGCCCAGGGGCGTAGACAGCACGGGCAGTAATGCGCCATAAGGTCCAACAGCAAAAGCTCTGTAAAGGTGAGTGGAACAGTCGTGAAACACCAGCTCGCTGGACACACAACCGCTCGGCTCCAAAGATAAAACCTGACTAAACGGATGCACGATTCTCTCCTTTTATACCCGTATGTCTGGGGGAGGGACATGCAAATTCTTTTCTCAAAGCTCAGAGGCAACTGAGACTTTCAAGAGAGACCCCTACTGTCACTTCACCGACACAACGTCGAGTGAGTGACAGAAGGGGAATCAGGGTTATTCCACCAAATATTGATTTCAGTATTTATTTATATGACCTTATTTTATTTGCATTATTCGAGGTCAGAAAACACTGCATCTTTTTTGTTATTTTGACCAGTTGTCATTTTCTTCAAATAAATGCTTTAAATTACAATATTTTTATTTAGAATTTGGGCAAAATGTTGTCTGTACTTTATAGAATAAAACAAAAATGTAAATTTTACTCAAACACATACCTATAAATAGTAAATCCAGAGAAACTTTTGCAGTGGTCTTTATTCCAGAGCTGTATATATATATATATATATATATATATATATATATATATATATATATATATATATATACTGTATACACATACATTTCATTTCAACGTATGGCAATGACAAGTCTACTATTTTATATAAAATAAAATTATTTTTTTTAAAGGTCAGTAAGATCATTATTAAATACAACTTAAATACATATTAAAAACATCTGATTAGTTGACCTTATTTACTGTATGACAAGGCAAACTCCAAGAAAAAAAAGTTATTCAAAAATAAAAATAACTAGAAAAATAAAAAAGCAGGTAAAATAACAGGTAAAAATGTTGGACGGACCTACTCATTATTTAACATTACCATTTTCCACATTTTAGAATTATAGCATAATTGTAGTACCTTTATATTATTATTTGTATAAATTAAACAAAAAATATGCAGAGAAACATTTTAGTTTTAAAATATTATAATATTTACCTCATTAGACAGTAAGGTCAGTATTAAATATACTTAAAATATGTTTTATTAGTGTATGACAAGGCATATTGTAGTAAAAAAATTCTAATAAAAAGGTTGTCAAACCTACTCATTCTTTAATATTACTTATTTCCACATTTTAGAACTTTGGTCAAGCCATCAAAACTATGAAATACATTATACAAATACAAATGTATGTATGCAGATTACCTTGTCTGCAAAATGTTAGCTTCTTCAGAATATTCACTCGTCTAGATTACAGCTTTGCACATTTACATTTATAAGAACACTGCATTTGCATTTTAAACTGTTTTTAACCCTTTATTTCCTTTTCATTACCCCAGCCATCCTTTGAGTTAAACACAGGAAAAGGCAGGAGACAGAGAGAGAGAGAGAGAGAGAGAGAGAGTGAGTGATGTAAGAACTGCAGGAAAATAACTCATGAGCAGTTAATCTGGATGGCTGAAGTCAGAGATGCTCAGAGTCGTTAATGAAGTGACATTAACAGTCTGATCTCATCTCTGATCTCAGCAAAGAACTGCTAACGGCACACACAAATAACATCACTCTCTCGCAAAGCAGTAACCATACACACGTGCACACACACACACATGTACCCACAAACACACACATACACACACAAACACACACAGTGCGGTCCAATGTAAATAAACTCCAAGTTGTCAGATTTGGAAAGAAAGAGAAAAGGAGAGATATAGGAGAAAGAGTTGAGAGTTATATGGCAGCAGCTGGTTTTCTCTAGTGAGACAAAACTTGTTGACTTACGACTGATGGACACTGCAGTTGTAGAAGACAAAATCCACGCTGGCAAACTTTTTCCCTGTCTCCTTGGATTTCAGATAGAGCTTCACCACTCGCTTGTCACCTGCCAGCAGACATACAGTGAGCTTCGGCAGCCTCTAACAAGCAGGAGAATGGTTTGAAAGTATATGTGTGAGTGTCTCACCCTGGTTGCGAGTCATGGGAGCTATTTCCCGTGCGGAGGGGGACAGACAGTAGATGCGTCCCCCCATTATATGTCCCTCTGTCTCAGTGTAGTCTTCAAACGAGCAGTTAACACCCGCCACCAGACTAGGAATATTCTGAGCTTGAAGAACCAGCTGTGGGACAGCACAAAGACCGAATGAGAGACAATGGCAGAAAGAAAAACAGAAACATGGGAAAAAGGTAAAGACAGAAAAAAAACACAGAGAGAGAGACAAAGACAGAGAAAGACAGACATGGCTATTAAATAATGATAGATAGACAGAAAGACTCAAAGGTCAGGAAAGAGGTCAGAAAACAGCGACCTATCAAACCCTTTTAACAGCATGAAGGTGCAAATACCATGATAATATTTCACTTACTGTACAAAAACACACACTCATACGGTCATACCTGAACTTTAGACATGGTGACTGAAATATTGTTGGGCTGAACCGTCAGACTGACACACTGCTCTAGTTTGGAAGCAAAGCGCTGGGGCTCATCAGCTCTCTCACAGTGGTCCTTACGAGAACAACTGAACACAAACACAGAAATATCAATCAGTAGTAGCAATGGGACTATTAAAACCAATTTCTTAGTATAATCAACAAGATAGCTCAAAGCTAATTTTTTCTGTAGGTTGAACTTGAGCTCTTCTAAGCTACCTGAGCCAAACGGGACCCGACAAACCATTTAACTTCGGGTTTGGGTTGGACACAGGTTTGTAATTAATGAAAACGTTACAATAAAAATTTAGTACAGAGAGTGAGCAATTTTAGGTTCCGGCTTAACATTTGGCGGTACCAGTCAAGTTGGTCACATGGTCAGAGGCATGGGTTCAAGCTTTTGAAAAAACAAATTCTTCAAGTATGAGCTAATTTTGACTAGGAACATCCCCATTTTGAAGGGGGAAAAAGATTACTAAATAAATAAATAAATGATACAATGTTTGTTTTGGTTTTTGGTTTTTTGAAGGAGCATTAACAAAATTAAAATACTGTCATGTTTATTTTTTATTCTAAAAAAGCACAAAAAAAAAAAGTCTATAGTAATTATAATTCGCTTTACATAACAACAATAGAAGTCTATAGTATGCCTCCATCTGGCATAAGCAAGCATGCAAATGTATGAGGAGCTGTGTGGTCACCATGTGCAGATACTCACACATTGTGTAGGACACACCAGCCGCAGTGTGGATCACCAGATTCCAAACATTCATTACAGGTGCTGTACTGCTCACAGCTCTCCACCGGCACCCTGCTTACCTGCAAACAGACAAAAAAACACACACAGACAGACAGAGAGAAAGATCTGATGATGAACCTGCTTTCAGAGTGCAATGTAATATCTGAGTAACAGAGGTTGCTAATTTCACTATCACCAACACAGCGACACGATTTTCACGATTTCTGGTTTTGGTGTTGTGGGCTAAAGCACATAACTGTTAATCAGAAGGTCGCTGGTTCGATCCCCACAGCCACCACCATTCTGTCCTTGAGCAAGGCACTTAACTCCAGGTTGCTCTGGGGGGATTGTCCCTGTAATAATTGCACTGTAAGTCGCTTTGGATAAAAGCATCTGCCAAATACATAAATGTAAATGTAGGAGTCTAAAGCACAATCTGTATTTCAAATGTCAAGCAGAGAGAACTGCTGTCCGAAAATCATAGAGAAATATTGCACACCACCTATACACGTCTGGTTTCATATAGTGTCATTCAGGTATTATGATGACAGCACTTGACTGACATTTAATCAGCTCTTTGGTGACTCAATGGCTCTGTTCCAAACCTAGATAGTATAGGCAAGCTCCCAATGTTCAAGGCTGTTCCAAACAGGCTAGGCAGCAAAAGTGAGTTGCCTTGAATGATACTTCGTTTTGGCCCAATTATATGTGTCCTTTACTGATATAGTGTAACAGGTAAAGAATGGGCAAGGAGGAGGCGGGAACCGGCAGAACAGTCAACATACAACGTGGCTTCAAGCGTCTCTCTCTCTTGAACGGCGTCTCTGGCAGCCCCTTATCTCACTCTCCCACTGATCAGCTGATCTATCACCAGCCGTGCTCCATCACGGCCCGGCCACGTTCTACTCCACGCCAGACTCCTCCCCCACCTGATTCAGGCCGGGGTGCCACCAATCTGACTAATTCCCCCCATCTCTGGAGGGGAAAAGCTGCCCTTCTGGCAGTTCTGTCAGCCGGTGGTCCACCCCACCTCCTGTGTACCTGGAGGTGAGACGAGGTGAGGCGTGGGAGAGGGAAATGGTGAACAGAGACACAGAGAGAGAGAGAAAGAGGAGAGAGAGAGAGAAGAAGAACTTGCTCGCCAGCTCCCGGACACGCTGTCGCCCGATCCTCAATCACTCCTCCGCCCTCTGGAGGATGCCAGCTCGCTCCTCCCCCAGTGGATGGCAGCGATTCCTCCGTCTCCTGGTGGATGAAACCACTCCTCCCCTTCTCAGCAGACGGCTGGGGTTCCTACGACTCTGGGCAGCCGGCACCGAACCCTCCGTCCCCAGGCAGATGGCCACGGCTGCTTCCCTAGTGGATAGCAGTGGCAAAGACTCTGCGATGGTGCATCCCTCCTCCCTCCGGGGTTCGGCACCACTGGAACAGGTAAAGGATGGGCAAGGAGGTGGCAGGAACCGGCAGAACAGTCAGCATAACTGTACAGCATAAATTAACTTAAAACAACAGAAACAAAAACGGACAGAGACATACACAACGCGACCATGTGTGTGTCTCTCTCTCAAACCATCTCTGACTGCCCCTTATCTCGCTCTCCAGATGATCAGCTGATTAAGCGCCAGCCATGCTCCATCACAGCCCGGCCTTCTCGTCATATGTTGCGACAAAATTAGTGAAAACTTTCATCCAAGATGGTGGGTTACAAACATATTTTATTCAGTACTAAAAACTACTGATAGAACATAGTTCCACCCAAAATGTATTATTTGAGTCAATATTTATTTTTTTTTTGCTTTATATTTTTGTGCTTTAAAAGCTTAACAACATGCCAATGTCAGACATGTTAGAGTCGATTAGAAATCTATTTTATTCAGTACAAAATTCTAAAGTGTATTATTTCATTAAATATTTGTTTGCGCTGTGCATTTTTGTGCTTTCAAATTTGTAAGCTTAGCAAATTTGCAAGCTTTATCTGAATCTTTTGTGAACTTTACATGAGGAGCGCTATCTGTATGGCATGTATAAGTGAAAGTTAACAAAGTGTTAACCATGAAGACTGTCTCACTTTAGGCCATGTCCACATTAAGACGTTTTCATTTGAAAATGCATTGGTTTGGCTACATTTACCCCTCTCATTGGAACAGCATTTTCCTCTACTGAAAACTTTCAAAAATGTTCTTAATAACAGCACACTTTGGAAAATGTTAGAAAACTGAAAACTGAGTTTTTCAATGAAAAAGATAAACGTGGATCTGGCCGAAGTCATTATTTAGTTATCCTTCAAGTTAGGCTGTTGCCTTAGAAGGTAGCTGCCTATGTAGACAGCGGACAGCAAGGCAGCTCACTAGAATTTGGAACAAAGATTTGTGTTTTTAGGGTAGGGTTGTAGGCCAAGGACAAAAATATGGGGAAAAAATAAAAGAGAAAAATGGATGGGGGAGGATACTGATGCAACACACTGACACCTAAAATAGCGAGTCTATGAGACTAGTTTTTGGGGTCGGCCAAGATGGAATGAAATATTGCAGTTTTTCTATGGTATTGGGAGGCTTTGGTGTCTGGAACATTTCAATTAAGCCGATATTCCAATTGTAGGGGCGACCATTGTGTCCTACCTCTGCTCCTTGTTTTAAAGTCATGGCTGAAGACTATAATACAGCATCCATTCATATGAGAGAGCTCAAGCTCTCATCCCTCTCCATTTAAACGGCTGAAAGAGAAAATATTCATCTCTCTACAAGAGGAAGAGGCGATGGAGAAGCCAGGGGTGTATTAAATATGAATAACATCTGCAAACGAGGCATTTGGGTTGCAATGAAAAACATCTCAATCAGAGCGTGTGTGCGTTAGAGAAAAGTTATACGAGAGGACGGTTTGTGCAAATTGTGAGCATAGTGTGTTTTCTTTATTTGACGTGGGGTGAGAATGAACCCAGCGCATGTAATTGTGCCATCTGTGCAATTTGGGCCAAAAATTGGTCATGCTCAAAGGAGGCTGTGATGATCGATGGGTTGTTTTTCCATCCCCAAAACACACACACACAATTCAGAGAGCAAACACACCTTCTCGGCAAGCACACACACATGCGCCAAATGAATAGGTCATTCTTTTGCCCCAGCACCCCACCCCCCACCCCAAAAATGACACAGCTTAATTTAGAAAAAGCCAACTTTCTCAACTAGGAGGCCTTTTCTCTTCCTTGAACACCCCCCTTCCGAGCTCTCCCTGTTCATCCATCTTCCATTTGGCCACGCACAAAAGAAGAAATGGCAGATGAAACCATAGATCATGGCCAGGAAGCCAGACAGAGCCTGGAGGGCGACGGTGGATAAAAAAAGAGAGGGAATGAGAGAAAGAAAGAGAGATCAGGTGGCCAAAACCATTTGCAGGTGGTCTCTTGGATACATTGTGACAGTACTTGTTGCCCAGAGTCATGTTAAGACCTGCTGCTTAAGCTAAGCTTGGCTAATACAGGTTAAATGTCTCAAAGAACATAGCCCATATCAGATATAAATTATGTATAGCCATCAGTTGGATGGAAACCCTGTGGGTATATGTCCATTGGTTAATCTGAGCCAGGGCGATAGGGTCACTTCAGGCATTTTTCCTCGAGAGCACCAACATGGTTTCTGTGATAAACAGCATCTTGTGTCACAACATCTGCAGAAGTATGCACCTGGATGGGACAGCTGTATACAACTGTTCCTATTGTAAGGGCAATTTATGAAGAACATTCTTAATAGGTCTTAACCATTTTATTAAGTTAGTAAATAAAAACAAAATAAGGTTTCGTAAATTCGTCCTCGAAATGCCCCCCTTACAATGTTTGAAATATATTGTAAAATACCTGATAAATGCACCCTGTGACTGTACATCCCTACTGTTTCAAATGTGCCTTATTTGTCACAAACTTAGACACAGATGTAATCTACAGCTCATATTTTAAGATACATTTTGGTTACATACTTATTATGCTATAATTGCTTTAAATTGTAGCTTTTGCTCTAGTTATTTAAAGCAACTGACTGTTAACATCATAAACAAATAATAGACCTTAATTAATGTTTGGTGTTTCTGAATTCCGCCCATGTTCCTTTAGCTTGCAGGGAGAATATGTAAGGAGACGAAATGGCCTTCGCGGTGCAGATAAAGACGATTGCTATTGAGCACAAGTACTCTGCTATATGTTAGTACAGTCTCCAGCTACTAGCTCAATAAACCTCTGGCTTTATCAATACCAGCACACATTCAAGGATTTTGTGTGTGTGGTTTTTATGCAATCCCTATGGATATCACCATGGCAACATCTGGGATCTGGAATGGCTCACTTGGTCATTCTGTCACGTCTGGATGATATTCTTAACAAAAATTAGTGTGAGAAGGGAAAAATGAACAAATTAAGCCTCGAAAAATGATGGAATAGGAAAAACCAGAGTAGATAAGCTAGCAAAAGGATGAGATATATGAGTGTGAAGGCCATAAAAGGACTTGTCCAGTCGTGAGGTGTAAATGTGATTCAACATAGTCTCATGATAACTCGTAAAATTATTTGTACGAGATGGCGAAATGGTAAGAGATCATACGACTTGGCTTGTGCAAAAAGATACAACTTGTTTTCACATAGAGTCCAACCAATACATTTCAAATCGATACAATACAGGCATTTCTGTACATTTAAAGTTCTCAGAGCAAACTCGACAAAAATGTTGTATGTTATTCTGACTTTTAATGAGACTTGGTTCGATTTTGATGTCTTTTGTGTGTGTGTGTGTGTGTGTGTGTGTGTGTGTGTGTGTGTGTGTGTGTGTGTGTGTGTGTGTGTGTGTGTGTGTGTGTGTGTTCTTTTCCTACCTGCGTATACACTACCAATAAAATGTTTGGACACACCTACTCATTCTTTATTATTGCCTTTTTACACATTTTAGAATAATAGAAAGTCATAAAATCTATTAAATAAAACAAATGAAATTGTGGTAATTATGTAGTCAAAATGTTGAACAATCACAGCTTATTTAAGCAATTTACAGCAAAATAAGGTTAAGTACAACAGCACAATTACAATTGTGATATAGACACAATTTGTATTAGTTTACAGTTTTATAGTATTAAAGATCATGAGAAACAAATTCAGTGTGTCCAAACTTTTGACAGGTAGTATATACAGTACATTTGCCTCTATACTATGCACACACACACTCTCTCTCTCTCACACACACACACACACACACATTGGACTGATTTGAAGAGCTGGCACTTTCTTCTTCCATCTTGTCATGTTGCCTACAGTATATTAAGACGTCCGCCACACATATCAGATTACAGCCAGCTGATACTTCCTCTCATTCCTCTGATAGAACCTTACAGAAGAGCACTGACCTTCATAGAGAGAGAGACCCATACTGAGTTTCCTCACTGTACTGTGTTACACAGAGGCCATGAGGTGCTGCTATATCAGAAACAATGCAAGCACTGTCAATATGATCAAAAGCTTCTGACAGAGGGGGTGCTATGCATGTACAAATACACACACACATACCCACTCCCAGATATGCTCCCATTGTGGACACACTGCGCATTTCTTCTCTTCGATGAAGACAAACACCACAGTTGAATGCCAAAAGGGTGATTGTCTAAAATACAAGTACAGGTCATATTTCACCTCAAAAAACTAATAAATGACAATTATATTTAGCATGTTAAGGAAAGTAAATCTATTGTTAGGATCAATAAGATTTTTGCATTGGAAGGAACATAACTTTTAAAGGAAGAAAGCACATCTTTTCTTCAAATTCCTATTACGATAATGCCTCTTGTTTCAGTAACTTATATCAGCATAAATTAAAGGCAATACAACAAATACCATTATCATACTTAATTTAAATTATATCACATTTTTTCCCAAATAACATTAATTATTACAATTTTTATATTTCTTTGTTTAGAGCATAACCCCCCCACCAAAAGACAAAAACAAATATTATTGCAAGGTTTCATGACATTCTCCAAACATTATACACAATCTTCAAAAATAAACAACAATAAATCTTCAAACTACATGGGCAATAAGCAAAACTGACAAATCCATTGATGAAAATGTCTCCGTCTAATATCTAATGTCCCTTAGATAAACCTTGTAAACTGTATATTGGTGCTGCAGCGAGTGCTGTTTAATTCAAACTAACACTAAGTAAAGTTTCTTTTTGCTTAGTACGGGACAGCAGCCCAGAGCGGTGCAGAGGGATGCCAGGGCTATCAGCAACTATTAATTAAGTGCGTGTGAATATGGGAAATGGAAAATTGTTCTGTCAAGCCGACGAAATTGAGTTTTTGATGTTTGAGGCACAACATGCGGCCTCCAACTGCCGTTTCTATTATCAAATGAAGAGATACAAATGGAGAAAGAAATGAAAGGGGGAGTGGGTTGATGTGAACGACATGCCATGGATCTTACCTTTAAATCTGTGCGAAAATAGGAAAAAAACAGCAATATCTGAGCACATTAGAGTCCTGGTCTCCACTCTAATGCCATATGATATCACTGTAAGCCCCAGGTACGGAAGCCAACATATTAAAATGTGAGGCGGATCGGAATACCGGATTAAGGTGTGATTGTGTTTATGGAATGTCTTGAAAATTTCTGTTTCGGTAGATTCAAAATAAAGGAACAATAACATGAGAGAATACCGTGGCTTTTGTGAGCTTGTAGTCCACCCCCTCAAACACAATAAAACCTGAGGAAAATACGTCACTCTTGCTAGAGACAGCAAAGGAGGCTTGTTAGCTGCGGCTGTTGACAAGAGAGATGGCGAGATGCCTCCGATTACGATAAACAGGGAAAAAGTGAATGTGGCGAGAGAAAAATTAATGAAAGAGCTTCAAGGAAGCCGGAGTGATCCAATCACAATCCATCTCCAGCGACTGCTGTCAGCTCTCAAAGAGCCAGCAATATCTCAGGGACAGAGCGAGTGGGAGCACCAGAGAACGAGAGAGAAAGAAAGAAAATGACCCCTGGGGGCAGCTCGCCCATTGACTCTTTCCTCCATAGGAGGAGGACTAAAAGAGAGGGGAGAAAGAAAAGAGAAAAGATAGATGAAGGACATAAGACAGAACAAATTGCTTCAAACCATTTAATTTCCATTTCTCTCTTTTGCTAAATCCTCTGGGTCTTTAGGTGCATCAACTGGAGAAAGAGAGAGAGAGAGCTGGGAAACTCATTCACCTCATCCTGTCCAAATCCAAACTCACTCCACTAGCACCACCAGAATGCAAGCAGGTGTACACATGATTCATTTTTACATGACAACATGAAACAGCGTGTACAACACGTGTAACTTTTGTTGTTGAAAGAAAATGGGTAATGAATGGGAAATAATGTACAGTTTTATCCATTTTAACTTTTGGATGAACTATCATTTAAAAAAGTAAATAGCATCCATTTGTATTTCATGCTGATTTCAAATCCCCTTAAAGGGATTGTTCACACAAAAATGAAAATTCTCTCATCATTTACTCACCCTTATGCCAAAAAATAAATAAAATCACATAATATGGCCTGAAAACATCTGTGTCGCAAATAACGCCACCTAGAGGTAATGTGGTAGATATAATACGAATTAAAAAGTTTTTCATATAGCACTTAACTAGTCAAGCCAAATATCAAATGAAAGCTCTCATTCTCAGGAATGAGACTGTCCTATTTATTTTGTTGCCTTCTGTTTGTCTAATACCATAGTTCTTATATATATATATATATATATATATATATATATATATATATATATATATATATATATATATACTCTTTTCTCCCCAATTTGGAATGCTCAATTCCCACTACTTAGTAGGTCCTCGTGGTGGTGCGGTTACTCACCTCGATCCGGGTGGCGGAGGTCAAGTCTCAGTTGCCTCTGCTTCTGAGACAGTCAATCCGCGCATCTCATCACGTGGCTCATTGTGCATGACACCGCAGAGACTCCCAGCATGTGGAGGCTCGTGCTACTCTCCACGATCCACACACAACTCACCACACGCCCCACTGAGAGCGAGAATCACTAATCGTGACCACGAGGAGGTTACCCATGTGACTCTACCCTCCCTTGCAACTGGGCCAATTTGGTTGCTTAGGAGACCTGGCTGGAGTCACTCAGCACACCCTGGATTCAAACTTGTAACTCCAGGGGTGGTTTTCAGCATCAATACTCGCTGATATACCCAGGCCCCCTAATACCACAGTTCTAACGTATGATTTCTGTAAGACATCAAATACAAAGGTCTCATTTATGCGAAGATAACCGATGCTGTAAGCCCCAAGTAGCCACAAACTTTATATCTGCTCTTACCTTAGGCAGTATTCTTAATTTTTTACTTATTTTTTTAGCATAATCCAATGTTATATCTTAGATGTCCAGAACTAAATAAATAAGACTTAAAATAAAGCTTTCATATATATATATATATATATGTATATGGGGAAACAACATTATTTATGAATAATTTGAACTTCTTTTTTATTTTTGCAATTAGTCCACAGTATGCATCAATGGTGAGCTTTTGAATATTAGTGTGAAAAACTGCAGACGGCAGCCCAAAAATGCAGCAGAGTTTCAGGGGAGGAAGTTGTAGTTGGGATTGTATTAAAAGGAACAACATAAGCCATGAAAAAAATCCTGAATGTGGATAACATTTAGAATCCCTGGCTCTTTTTTGTCTGTCTGTCGTTCCATGCCAATAATCAGACCCTAAGGGTTTTCTATTCTCACACACACGCTGACCACAGCAACACCACTCTCATCTCCATTACAATGACACTCATCCTCCAGAGAAAGAGAGAGAGAGAGAGAGAGAGAGAGAGAGAGAGAGAGAGAGAGAGAGAGAGAGAGAGATGCTCTTGCAATGTGCAAACTTCCTGTCCAAGAAGCCCTTCCTCCCCCTCATTTGTATAATAGTATAAAAAAAAGAATCCCTCCATAAACTGATTTTGCACATCCATTTACAGCCTCACTTAAATCAATATTAGTCCGAGTGCTGAGCGAATACACAGGGAGAATCTAAAGAACGTTAACCTAACGCTACTCTCTGGTACGTTAATGTGTTGAAAGGTTATCAAGTCTGCCCCCTCTCAACATTCAATCTACAGACAGCCAGCCTGTTTACAAAAAACATCTATAGCAATTACAGAACATCTTTCTTCTTAAGATGTGGATACATTAAAATAACTATCTCCCATTGCTGATAGATCACAATGTTGGTGCAGTGAAGGTATTTTGCATGTCTAGACAGTGTGTGTGTGTGTGTGTGTGTGTGTGTGTATGTGTGAGCGTGTATTTATCACTTTGTGGGGACCAAATGTCCCCATAAGGATAGTAAAACCCGAAATTTTTGACCTTGTGGGGACATTTTGTCGGTCCCCATGAGGAAAACAGCTTATAAATCATACTAAATTATGTTTTTTGAAAATGTAAAAATGCAGAAAGTTTTCTGTGAGGGTTAGGTTTAAGGGTAGGGTTAGGTTTAGGGGATAGAATATAAAGTTTGTACAGTATAAAAACCATTATGTCTATGGAAAGTCCCCATAAAACATGGAAACACAACATGTTTGTGTGTGTGTGTGTGTGTGTGTGTGTGTGTGTGTGTGTGTGTGTGTGTGTGTGTGTGTGTGTGTGTGTGTGTGTGTGTGTGTGCGTGTTTTTGTGATTCTGAGGACAATTTTGTAAGTTACAAACTGGTAATTACAAGGTTATTATGCTATAAATGTGATTTATGAGGACATTTATAGTGTCCCCATAATTCAAATCGCTTAAAAATCATACTAAACAATGTTTTATTGAAAATGTAAAAATGCAGAAAGTTTTCTGTGATGATTAGGTTTAGGGGTTGTGTTAGGTTTAGAGGATAGAATCTATAGTTTATACAGTATAAAAGTCATTATGTCTATGGAAAGTCCTCATAATGATAGGTAGACCAACATGTGTGTGTGTGTGTGTGTGTGTGTGTGTGTGTGTGTGTGTGTGAGAGTGAGAAAAATCTGAGTGAATTTTAATATTAGGTGATCTGGCCCTTTTTAGACGGAACTTTTATCAGAGGTTCTCTAAAAATGTCCCTCTGGTGAAACAAAAAAACATTAAATTATTCAGATGTTTGTAGGGATTCTGTCACATTTACTTCCACTTAATCTCTGACATTAAAAGGCAGAATAAACACCTTGGGTTTGGGTTTGATTGTGGTCTTTTTTGAGCTTGACGTTGTGGTGAGCTGCTCTAATCAGAAGCGGTGTGGGTCGGCAGAGAGTGAGTGGGGTTACGGTGATGAAGGAAATGCCCTTTAATGAGAGGAATACAGGAAGCACACCAATCAGCCCTTAGTGAGGAGAACACAAAAGCGCGAAGAAAAAAGGTGAGAGCAAAACAAAGGAAGGAGCGAGACGGAGGGAGAAAAAGAGGAGAGAGAGAATTCTCCAGCCCTCGGTCTGAGTAAAAAGTGGGGTGAGGGGATATGGACGCTTTCTTTTCCATCAGAAAAGATCAGAGAAGCCCTTCCTCAATTTTCTCTGATAAGTGGTGAATTACCAGAGGCGCAGTGTGTGTGTGTGTGTGCGTGTGTGTGTACGTGTGGAAAAGTGGGAAGGGGGCTGACACAATGTCTAATATCACATGCAGGCAATCAGAAGAGGTTCTGGGTCTCTCTTTTTCACACATGCTCTCTCTCTCACACACACACACACACACACACACACACACTAACAAATTCACCATGTGAATCACCATGAGAATAAAAATCAGCACATGGAAAAATGCACATACTGACACATTTAATTTCTTAGGCATATTGGAGCAGAATTTTCTACATATTTCCAAGGTGAACCCACCCCAAAAACTTGTGTCTGTACACAAGAGAAATAGAAAATGTCCATTTAAATTTTTCCCATTGCCTGGGAATCTAACCCTGAACCTCAGTGCTGCTTGTAGTTTTTATTCACAAAATAATGTGTTAAACACATGTACTGACGGTTATACACTTACAAGAGTACAACTACCCTACAGACTTCCATTGCAAGTGCATTTCTGTGAATAAGTGTTTTTGTTTTATTTGTATAAACAGACCCCGCGACCCTGTACACAGGATAAGCGGTTGACGATGGATGGATGGATGGATGGATGTATAAACAGAGGTACAAGTCAAAATTATTTTCTGTGGTAATCAGCATCATGCCACAAATGCTGTCGATAGATCTTCTTTAACTCTGAATATTCCTTTGAGATCCAGGAAACACTATTTCATGACCACAAAGTCTTGAAGGACCTAGCATTAGGATAAGTGTGTAACTTGAATTGGACTTTCATTTACTGTGTGGTTTCTTCTGTCTTTGGAGTCTATATGGAATCAGATGCGTGACCAAACCAAACCAAACTGAATGTCCGTAGGGCTCCTTTAGAACTTTCCAGACAAATAAAACCTGTCGACCATCACTGTCAAACAGTATACTCCCTAAAGTCTTACCTCTTTATCTGTGAGTGTGTAGATGTATTGGTGGTCTGGGCTGAAGAGCATGTCCCTCAGAATTGTGTTTCCTTCGCTCACCACCACATTCTCATACAGCAGTGCAGGCTGGCTAATAGAGTTCACCAAGATCTGAAACATACAAAGAGGGTACAGTATATGGTTAATATCGGCAATGAAATAGTGTATGATATGGCAGGTGGAAGGAGAGACATCAAGAAGACTGCTGTAATGGAGAGTAAATAAACAAATCTGAGATCTGTAAATCTGTGCACACCAGTAGTCAATATCTGCATGGTTTATAAGGAGACAACTTAACATATGCCCCCGACCCAAACAGACACACTCAACAAAACACTCGTCCAAATTACTTTTCCCTTACAAACCAAATCCAGCTAATACAAGCTTCTGAAGATAAATGGTTTTATATGCTTTTTAGTTGGTTATTAGATGGTTCAAACTGGTTTAGATGGTTTTAGCTGGTCGAAGCTATTCATTAATGGTCATTAGATGGTCCAAACTGGTTTAGATGGTTTTAGTTGGTTGAAGCTGGTCATTAGATGGTCCAACATTTTTAGATGAATTAAGCAGGTTGAAGCTGGTTATGAATGGTCATTAGGTCTGTAAGGATGGAAGCCCTACGCTGCTATTTTGAACCAATGATCGGAACGAAGAGCAGTTGAAGGACGGTGTGCTTTGATTCAGTTATAAATCTGACTCCATTAAGATAAATCTGACTCCATTAAGATTCACTGTTAATAAAATATATTTGTATGAAGATAAATGCCTCATAAGAAACTGTTATAAAATATTTAATCATACTTGATCGGTCAGATAACATTAATGTGTGAAAATAGGGAGCCAGAGACTCTGTGATTAGCCAAGGAGAGGAAACACCTATCTCAGAGGTTCAGTGTTACAAAACATAAGGGTCTGAATGTGGAACGCAGAGGTTCAGAATTAAGCTGTAAGAAATCTGAACGTATGCAGTCATTAACTCGCTACTACAGGGATTAATGAGTGAATCAAGATTTTAATCAATATAAGCTTACAAATATAGCCGCAAGTGGTGATTATAATGGGCCAAGCAAGTATGGCGAGATGACCAAAATAATACAATTTGACAGAAAAGATCCTGTGGACACAGCTATTTCAGTGTGAAAATGTAACTGCTTTGAGCACAGTTGTAAAAAATAGATTTTGTTTAAGATATAGCGCCCACTAGTCTAAAAAATGAAGGAAACTTGGCATGTTACTTCAGAGTGTTCTCTTGTCCATGTGTACACATTTTTGATACAGGCATTTGTTTATATCTTTGGAACAATTTGACATATCAAAATTCTTTGAACATCTTTTTGTCAGGAGGGTCTAAAGATGATGTATACCAAGTTTTGTGCGAATCGGACAAATGGTCTAGGATGAGTTCGAAAAAGGTTTTAGATCATAGAAAACATTTGTTGCGGAAATGGAAATTCAAGTAACCGTATGATTTAGGGACCCTGGTGGATTTAGAAAAGATTTAAAATTGTTCTAGCCTATACAGTTCTGGAGATATTATCAAAAACATGAATTAGCTAATAATAGCGCCACCGTGTGGCCGTGTTATACCACTTCATGTAGACACCCTTCTTCTGTCTCGTAAGTTTCATACCAATTGGCCCTTCCCAATATGAGTTATTAGGTCCTGAAATTTGATATTTGTTGATTTCAAATTTTTTAAGAATATGTTAGCACTTCAACCAAAGAAGATAAGTATTTAATTTGAACTTTGTCACACATATGGCTGCGAAGTGATGACAGTTTTTTTTGGTTTTTTGCACCCACTAGTGGCAGAACTGTACGGAACTATGCATACATCTTTAAAATGTCCTGGTTTAGATTGTTTTAGATGGTTAAAGCTAGTCATTAATGATCATTTGAAGTCAAAAACTACTTTAGATTATTTAAGCAGGTCGAAGCTGGTAAATAATGGTTATAACATGCGCCAAACCAAATTAGTTTAAATGGTTAAAGCACATCAAAGCTGGACATTAATGGTCATTAGATCATGGTCCAAACTGGTGGAGATGGTTGATCAGTTGGACTACCACTTGGAGAGGTCTTGCTCAACCTGGTTTGTTCTGGTAGACCAACTTATATAAAAAGGACCTGCTTGAGCTTGTTAACCATATTTCAAAACACAGCTTAAATTGGTTGACCAATTGGACCACTTGAGGCTGGTATGACTTGGTTTATTCAGTAAGGTTATGTCAGCAACACAAAACAATATATAGTAGTTCCTTTTACGGACACATACAAAATGTATAGCATATTATTAATGGTTTTCAAATGCTGGAGGCCAGGGGATTTATGCTCTTTCTATACAAGAATGAATGCTCTCTCACTATCCCTCATGGTCTGAATTTATGTGTTCAGGGGATGATGAGTTCCTCAGGGCCACATTTGGGCTCCATATTCTATTCCCTGTCTGCATCTTCACAGCAGTCAGTGTTTCTCCACATTACATAATACAACCATTTAACTGTAGCCTTCACAATGATGCTTATAGGAAAGAACATCAGCCTCAACCTTCGGTAAACAAATGGAACTTTCTGCTTTCTCAGGCCATTCCCAAGCATCAACCAGAGCTGTACCCTCCTTCTTTTAAGTCCACCTCCCTAGCCTTATTGATGCATGGTCAGGGGAGTGTGACCCTTGCATCCTTTCGTGTTTCAGGGCCTAATGATGTGCTCGGCTTTGGTGCCGTGTCCCACTGATTAATGACCATCCCCTTCTCCGAGCACCATGGGAGCGTATTACCTGGGCCCTCTGACACCACCCCATTGCTAATGAAGAGAGAGCCTGCAGCACTAGATTACACCAGAGTAGCACAATACGACCCACTTATGAAACCGCAAGTGCTGGTAATGCTGTTTTGTTTCCCTCGAAGAGGTTTACATGGCCTATAGCCTATTTGGGTCAAACCCTGCAGTGGATCAAGAGAACTACTAAAATTACATCTTTGAAATTCTGGAAATAGAGGTAGCAGTTAACTTAATCGGCAGTTTTTTTTTAAGTAAAGCTTAAAGCTGTGCGATATGACTTGAGTTCAAATAGCACACTAAAGGAATATTTCACCCATAAAAATGAATTGTGTCTTCATATACTCACCCACATGATTTTGGAAGCCTCTCACTAATTAGTTATTTATAGCAGAATGTTCAATTTGCTCTTTTTCATACAATGAAATCGAATGGTGACCATGGCAGTTGAGCAAGATTTTCAAGGCAAAATTTTCCATTTGTTCCTCACACAAAGCTATAACATGGCTTCAGAAGAATTGGAATACAGTGAATTAGGGCTGGGACAACGCGTCGATGTCGACGCAAAAAATAGGTCGACGCAAAATATGCGCGTCGATTCGTCGGACCCAAAACAAAGATGGCAGCGCCGGCGAGTAGTAGCAACACGAGTGGCTCCTCAGACTATCAGAAGTGCAAGGCGGCATGCACTCGTTCCTCTAAAGTATGGGAATTCTTTAATTTAAAAGGAAACAATTTCGTGATATGTCGTCTTTGCAAAATGGAGATGGCCTTCCATTCTAGCACCACGGCAATGCACCAGCATCTGAAGAGGCGCCACCCGGGAGCAGCTGCAGATGACAGAGCGCCGTAAGTTTTTTTCAACTCCCCACTTTGCACTCGATGTTGGAGTAGGCTATAATACGTTGTCAACACCTAAAGTTTTCGCTTATAGCATTAATAATAAGCTTATAGCTATGAATGTCGTGAAAAATACATAGAGGACACTGACAACGCGCTGACAGACAGGACTAAGCAGGTAACATTTAATAAAGTCTCAACTTTCAAATTTGGTCATTCAAAGAAAATTAAACCATAAATAGGCCTACTATTTTGTTGCTCTTTAATGTGTCGTGACAGATTGCCTCAGTTAAAGCTGCTCGTGAACCGATCATCTTTTCCTTGGTTAATTTATAGCATCAAATAGGCTAAACATGAATGTAGCCTACATCAGAAGGATTGTTGTTTTAACCGCGGAAAGATGTCAGTACAGTAGCCTACAATCCATTATTCAAATTCAAATCCACCGATGTTAATCTTCTCTCTCCTGACTACTTTGTCGGACAAAAATGGCGCATTATGATTGATTGATCAGATCGCCAGTCAATCAAACTCCCGGCAAATGTTTTTTTTTTTTTACATTTTATACACCCCCACCCCCGATGAAACCGGTATTACCGGTGTTGTCACAAGTCGATTAATCAAATCGAAATCGAATCGGACTGAAAAAATTAATCGTGATAAATCGATGCATCGAAAAAATAAATCGCTAGATTAATCATTTAAAAAATAATCATTTATCCCAGCCCTACAGCGAATGAATCGTATGGACTACATTTTTGGTACTTTTTGTCCTTTCTGGAAGCCACTGGTCACCATCTACTTTCAATGTAGGGAAGAGAGCAGTGTGGACGTTCTTCAGAAAGTTTGTTTTTCATAAAAGTAAATTATATGGGTTTATATTTGGAAAAAAATAAGATCTAGTAAATGTTGACAGTTTTTCATTTTTAGGTAAACTAAAAAAATTATATAAACAAAAGGCACATGAGTCATTTACCCAGTGGATAGCAGAGGGTGGATAGCAGAGGGTGATGTGATTGCAAAGCAGTCTGGGAGTTAGAGTCTATTGACTGTCTTTGTCTCCATCACTTCATTGAGCACTTCTCCCATGGGATGAGGCTCATTATGAAGTAGTGGCAGATAACAGCTCAAGGACTGCACATCCTCTCTGTCAGCCAGTCCTTTTGGAATCCTTTCCAAGAGATGCCAAATTTCTGCAGTGGGACACGAGCTGAGAGAAAGTAAGGATCTTCCCCTTTATCCATGCAGTTTTACAAACAATGTCTGACAATGCGTGACGATAAACAATGTTTAGTTTTTTTGCCCTGGTTGCTCGTGTTGCAGTTTCTCCATAGTATGAAACTTATGTGGTTGCCCAACTAAAAAGAGTCAACTGCAGATTCTCAATGATATTCTGGTCCTTAGATATATTTCAGGCCCCACCTTCAATGCAATTCTTAGGGGATTTTTGTCTGTTTGATCTTCCACTGGGCAAACATCTTAAGTCGGATTGCTTAGAATAGTAATGTCACACTTTTCGTCAACAAGCTGCACGATTTGAGGTATAATTTAGGAATGTTTCAAAATAAGTTGCAAGCCAAATAATTAGGGTTAGGGGTTTGTTAAAGGCTGAGCAAAAGTCACCCATTTTCAGAGCTTTGCAGATAGACGTAATTATGCAATGACTACTCAAATAGCAGATTCTTGGCAGATGGTCCACATTTGCCTTAACAGGAAGGAGGACGAGGAGCCAGAAAAATCCTCAGCATCTTTGGCCTCCCTGCCTCACATAGCCAGGTGTCAAGAGAGATAGAATGGGGAACAAACAAAAAAACAAATTCAATTCCCCATACAGTCTGCTGCTGAATCCCAATGCACATCCCAAGCCACATTATTTGTAAAATCAACGATCCCCGCCAAAAAACCAAGCCACTGGTTGAGCATAAGTTGGAAAGTATTACACTCTTCATGAAGTCAACCAACACATGGCTTACTTATAGTTGTTTCTGCAATAATCTACACTTTACCAAGGAAAACTAAAGACAGCCAAATATCCTATACAATGAGTTTCTATTTGTTGCACTTGCATCCTTCATACCAAATACAAATGTAAAATCACAAACCATCATTTTAGATGAATATGATTGATGCTTGCTCCTTACATTATCTCTCATGTTTATGGTGCAATTATGGCAGAATAATTCCTGTCCTCTTAGGACAGACGTACCTGCCTCTAGCCTCCTATTGTAGCCATCCCTCTCTGTATATAATGAGTGCACTAAATTGAAATAGAGACCTATAAATTAAGAAACAGAGCCCTGCAGCCTTCCTTAATGCTGGTATATGGATGAACAATAATTAAGGTGGACCAGGGTTCATTGAAGGGTCAGTCTTGACGAGTTCAGAGCAAATTGAAACAGGTCTGGCCTTTTCAATCTCGTCAAAATCTCCGTAAAAAACGTCTGAATTTGTATGTGACCTCAAGACATCAACAGGATCAACAGTCGAGACAATTATAAACAGCACTAGATATTAAAGAGCTGGTTGATCTATGTTATATAAGCCTCAAAGGGGATGGGTGTCTTTCGCAGGCCAGGAAATATTATCTGAGATTTGGTCGAGTGACCAAATGCATTTACATGCAAAAGCTTCTTATATTGACTATTCTTAATAATCCGGGGAAAAAATGCATGGTCATGTAAAAGCAATATTTATAAATTTCTTAACCCAGTCTCATTATATTATTGTTTTAAGAATAAAATTCACAAAATGATGTTAAACAAGACTTATTATCTTCACAATTGACCTTTCTCTAAGCTCCGCCCCCCGCCCCCCCTTGGTTACTGTTGCTCATTCTGAAAAGCTCAACAGAACTCCCTATTGGAATGAATGGGAGATTTCAGTGAAGATGCGGTTTTAAGTGTTTGCTGCACCAGCAGCACCGGGGGGTGGGAGGACCGATCACCGCGGGCCCTAGTGTGACCGCACCGGTTGCACCACCCTAAGGATGGCCAGGATTACTTCCATAGGCTATCATTGGAAAATAGCAAACATGTGTCTGAGTAATGGCAACAGAGCAACAGTTGCTAAGACAGGATTGGACAGAAGCGTTTTTAAGGTGGGGCTTAGCAAAGGGTCAATTAAATGTATCTTGTATTATGAGTCTTCAGATAAAACAAAAATACTAAAAGAAAAATACTTTTTGCAGTGCTGCGTTGCCGTGTCTTCTGAGCTGATTTTTGATAGGTATCAGTGAATTGTTTTGCATGTAAGTGCACTCGCTGACTGACAGGAGTTGTCACGAAACCCCAGCATTTCTCAGCTAGGAACTGTGGCGACCCATCAACTCTGTTGTTGAAAATCATTTTACTCTAGCATTGAAGAGGAGCAGAGACATTTGGCTAATTCAATCAAACAGGAGGGCACTTTCCAGATGAGCCTGAAACCAATTTCATTATTGCCCTCTCAGCCACAGATAATGTGCCGGCCATGAGGTCGCTTTCTGCCGTTTCGCGACTTGACAGCAACGCGGCAGAGAAGAATCAATAAAGGATGCTGAGTTGAAATGCAGGATTGAAAGCATGCAGGGTATTCCACATTATGCAGATTCTATATCCTCCTATTGGTAGAGGTATCAGGAGAGTTTGATCTCCAGGCCACTATTCTCAATGTTTTTTTCCACATCACCCTCACTTAGTCATTCAGCCACAATTAAACGCTCTAATTGTCACGAATTGCAGACAACGAAGGCAGACGAAGGTTGAGGATCCAAATGCAGCTTTTTTATTATAAACAAAACACAAAGGAAAACCCTCAATGGGGAAATAAACATGAACAGAGAACTAGGGCAGGGAACACAGACCAGGCTAACTACATTAACAAACATTCAATGATAGACAAGGACTGAACCAAAAACCGGGGTATAAATACATGAACAAGGGACAAAGGGGCCAATGAACAAACAGAACTCAAAACAAGATAACGAGATGACAAACAGAAGCAAATGGCTAACTAATGAGGACAGGTGAAAACAATGACAGAAAACACGAACGCTAACAAGAAGACTGTGGAGCTACAAAAGGGACAAAAGTGAAAACTATGGAATAACAAAAGGGACAAAAATGGAAAACAAAGGGGCAACGGTAAAACAAGACAAGGTCATACATAACATAGCCCCCCCCCTCAAAGGATCGGATCCCAGACAATCCAAAATAAAAGAAACAAAAAAAAAAAACAAAAAAAAGAAAAACACCAGGAGCAGACGGGCAGACCGGGGGGGGGGCACGAGAGCAGGCAGGAAGATCAGGAGGCTCTGGTGGCGGAGCCGTAGGAGGCTCGTGAGGTTCTGGAGGCGGAGCTGTAGGAGGCTCGGGCGGCGGAGCTCTGGGAAGCTCGAGAGGCGGAGCTCTGGGCAGCTCGAGAGGAGCCCTGGAAGACTCGGTAGGTGAAGCTCTGGAAAGCTCGGAAGGCGGAGCTCTGGAAAGCTCTGAAGGCGGAGTCCTGGAAAGCTCGGAAGGCGGAGCCCTGGAAAGCTCGGAAGGCGGAGCCCTGGAAAGCTCGGGAGGCGGAGCCCTGTAAAGCTCGAGAAGCGGAGCTCTGGAAAGCTCGTGAGGCGTTGGCGCTTGGACGGTCATGGCTACAGACGCTGGCTCAGGGACGGTCGAGGCTACAGGCGCTGGCTCAGGGACGGTCGAGGCTACAGGCGCTGGCTCAGGGACGGTCGAGGCTACAGGCGCTGGCTCAGGGACGGTCGAGGCTACAGGCACTGGCTCAGGGACGGTCGAGGCTACAGGCGCTGGCACACGGATATCTGAGGCTATCGGCACTGGCTCATTGACATTTGAGGCTACAGGCCCTGGCTCGGGGACGGTCGAGGGCTCAGGCTCGCTCACCGTGGCTGACGAGGACTCAGGCTCGCTCACAGTGACATGCGTTGGCGCAGGCTCGCTCACAGTGACATGCGTAGGCGCAGGCTCGCTCACCGTGACAGGCGTGGGCGCTGGCTCGCTCACCGTGGAAGGCTTGGGCACAGGCTCGAAGACCGGGGCAGGCGTGGGCACAGGCTCGAAGACCGGGGCAGGCGTGGGCACAGGCTTGAAGATCGGGGCAGGCGTGGGCACGGGCTCAAAGACCGGGGCAGGCATGGGCCAGAAGGCGGAAGCCCGTCTTCTCTCCCTCCTCCGGGCAGATGAAGAAGGCCGCGCTGGCTCGCTGACCAAGGCAGGCGTGAAGGGACGAACCACGGGCGAATGGAGGGTTACCACTGTGGGAGGAGTGGCAGGGTTCTCCTCGATGACGCCCACAGTGAACGGTGAAGCGCAGACCACCAGAGTCTCTTCAATGAACTCGAGGAGCGTCCAGCCACGCGTCGACAGTGGTAATCGCTCCTGGAGCGCACAATCCAGGTTGGCCTGAAAAAACACCACCAGGTCGGAGTCAGGGAATTCGGTGGCACTCGCAATCGCGAGGAAATCGCGGCTGTGGTCCTCCACCAGACGGTTTCCCTGCCTAAGGCTGAGCAGACGGCAGCTTGCTCGCAGAACTGCTGGATCCATTGTTCTGGTCTATCGCTCTGTCACGAATTGCAGACAACGAAGGCAGACGAAGGTTGAGGATCCAAATGCAGCTTTCTTTATTATAAACAAAGCACAAAAGAAACCCCTCAATGGGGAAATAAACATGAACAGAGAACTAGGGCAGGGAACACAGACCAGGCTAACTACATTAACAAACATTCAACGATAGACAAGGACCGAACCAAAAACCGGGGTATAAATACATGAACAAGGGACAAAGGGGCCAATGAACAAACAGAACTCAAAACAAGATAACGAGATGACAAACAGAAGCAAATGGAAAACTAATGAGGACAGGTGAAAACAATGACAGAAAACACGAACGCTAACAAGAAGACTGTGGAGCTACAAAAGGGACAAAAGTGAAAACTATGGAATAACAAAAGGGACAAAAATGGAAAACAAAGGGGCAACGGTAAAACAAGACAAGGTCATACATAACACTAATATTGTAGAGTGAAATGTTTTTAAAGCATTTTTCACAAATCTAGGGAAAAAGGTATAATTGCTGATTGAGTTTGGATACATTTTATACATTAAATACCCCATGAAAATCCTTTGACGAGCACAGTTTTTTTCTATGTTGATGCATTGAACAAGGAAGTTTGGGCTGAATATAAAAAAGGGCTCATCCCTTTTTTAATAGTTGTTACAACTTAAGTTAATTTAGGTTTTAGTTACGTCACAGCCACAAATCATGGTTTGCTACTTGCTAATTGGTTGTAGGTCATTTTGGGGGAGGGATAAACTCATTCTAGAGAGCACATGACTGGACAAAAATGTGTTCAGTCATGAGTAATCAATCTGTTTGCTGTTTTCCCAAAAGAGAAAGATGGCAAATTTAAAATACTGCTGTCTGCTCAAAGTTAATTTTGGCAATGTTTAGGAGTACAAAATAATATACAGTATAACTCCAAAGCTAGTACATTTGGACTAAAAGGCACAAAACAAATATTTTCATGGGGTCTTTAAATTAGGTGTACCTCTATCGCTCACGATCAATGTACACCCTCACAATGTTCTTGCACCCTCCAAAGGTCTTCAGAACATGGTTTTGCAGGAAGAGCCGCTTAGCGAGAGTGTATCCAGCCTGTCTCTTTGACCCTTTTCTGGAGGGCATCCAAGGTGTCACATGGCACCTGCTGACTTCACAGTCTGCGTCTTGCCGGCAAGAACAGAACCTGGTACACAGAAACTCTTTGGGCTTGATCAGCATGACAGATTACGTAGTGAAATTAATCATCTTTCTCTGCCATGCTGCTGCTGTCGCCACAGGAAGTGAGCCAAGAGCAGGCTTGGACAGACAGTCCCAGTGGGCACGATGATGGCACGCCACTGTGCAGCTCCTGGGGTCCCAGTGCCCAGTCCCTGGTGGGTTCCGCCATTAAAGAACTGGGCTGGGTTTTTAAAATGCTTTTCAAGGTTGAATAAACCAGCACTACAAAACCGCTCAGAAGTGAACTTTTTCTGCCACCAGACATAGTGGATGGTGATTATATCTATGTATCTGTCCGTCCATCCGTCCATCCATCCATCCATCCACAGTATCTATCTATCCATCTACCTATCCATCCACTATAAACTGTATATCTAATGGGTGTTATTTCCCACCTTGACTATTATAATCTAGCTGGAGACACCACAGATCAATGTTGCATCTGTTCAGTCTTTCTGCTATAGTGCACTACATCGCATCTCAGCAACTATGTGATAAGGGAAGAGACGGTGAGCACGAGAGAAAGGGGGAAAATAATAAAGGAAGAGAGGGAGTCAATGCTGAGTCCCCGGAGAGCGGAAGGCATGTCTCAGCCTCCACCCTTTTTAATCTTTCAGGCTCTCCATGAGTAGAGCATGTCCTCCTCCACTCACCCCCGCCACTGCTACAAGCTCCACTTGCATGCTCTTGACATAACTAGGTCTCCATGTGAATAATAAAGCAGCTGCCAGATTCCCGCCTTTGATATGCAGCCCTTGAAGTTAAGATCTGCATCTGATCGGGTGCAATCACTGGTTAATTAATGAGATGGAAGTCCCACACTGGGCCTACACTGGCCCAACATGCTGCCACTACTGTCCGTCCCAGCTGGTCCCCAAAGAAGAACCCAGTAAACCAACCAAGCCTGGAAGAAGAGGCTTGAGGAGCACCCTTGGGGCATGCAGACACAGCTTATGCACTGGAAATTGCAAACAGGCTCAATATTGCAGATAAAAATATGTGTAACGAATAGGTCATTTTGGCTATACTAATACTGTTGCTAAGTATTTATTTATTTATTCCATTTTTATTGATAGGGACAGTACTACAACCAAATGATGCACCATTTTAAAATTAAATTGAGAATGTTTTTAAATTCCAATTCATTTCATGAATTTGAATTGTGTTGGCTACTAAATTGCCATTCAAATTTGAATGAAAGTAAGTAGATTTAAATCAAGATGATGTTCAGAGAAATTAATTTAGTTTCCTTTATTTTTGATTTGTTTAACTTCAAGTCTTCAAATGGAGTTAAACAACCTGAAACAAGCTCACTAGATGGAAACCTTAAAGCACGTCTGTGAAGTTATCTGCTTTTGATTATTTGAACAGTTGTTGTTGTTTCAGATTAATAAGTCCACTTTTGTTTTTCATCAAATTGATGAAGTGGCTATTCTTTAAGGGATAGTTCACCCAAAAATGTATGTCATCATTTACTCATTTACTAATCATTTATTTATAATTTTCATTTTGTGTGAACTATTCCTTTAAATTCTTAAGCTTGGCCAAGGCTTTAACAACCAATCATTTTTTTGTGAATAAGTCTGTATTTTCAGGGGATCTTCATACCCGCTTTAATAATCAAACCATTGTAAATCAGATGCTTAACACAGAGCTAGACACACTAATTAATTGCAGCTCAACTGTCCTGCTGTCCTAATCCTCTTCCTGGTAGATCTGGAGCTGCAAAAACAACTCATGTATTAGAGCCATCAGGTCAGAATCCAAAAGTCACAAAGATACTTGGAGGACAGAACATCGAGGGAGAATTTTGTTGTGCTCTACAGACAAAATATACTCATCTTCCCAGATGGGTTTTTATGAGGAAAACAAGATCACCTCATGGGTATTGAGTACTAGGCAGGCCTCTAAACTTGAAAGCTCTCTTGCGGAGGGAGTACGAGACAATCAGAAAGGTCTCAAGACAGTTGCCCCAAAGCTCCTGTTTTCACAACCCAAGTCAAAAATGTTTCATTATGACAGTTGGTGCAATAGATAGCAGCTCAGGCCCATTCCAGCTTGCCACCGTACCGGTTCGTTCAACTTCCCCAGCAATATCTGATTTGGCTCTGGGATCGGAGGCTCCTCAGAGCATTGCAACGAATTTCATTTCTATTTTCCTACTTATCGTCTTTCTGCCATCCTCTCCCTCTCTCTCTCTATCTTTCTCTCTCAGACTGCCCTCCTTCAGGTTCTCTTGACACAACAGACACACACCAGCAGTCAAGCAAGACAGACTGTGCGGTTAAAACTAGGTGGAAAAAATGGGAGTTTGCCCTGCAGTGAGTATGAAAGCAACTCCGAAGTCATCTCCATTTGTCACAAGCTCCACACGATGGAACTGCCAGGCCACTTCTCATACATTCTAAACCTCTTGACAAGAGTAAACCGCTGACAAAAATAGCGAATAAATGGGACGCTATGGAGCTTAGCACCACTATACCAATAGTCATTAGGGAAGCCTCCGGCGATTATTCCTTTAACTGAAGATTGTGACTGCCTATACATCATCGCGGAATTCTAAATGGGGGTTCCAAACAACTAATTTGTGAGCGCAAATGCCACAACTTCATCAAGTCGCGACTGCATTGTTTAAGTGATAATGCGGGGTTTCTCGCCAGCTTTACACACATTAGTATAGATGTTAATATATGCTTTCTTAGCATTTAATTTGATTTCATTTTCAGACTATTTGACACATTTATTGATGCAGATAGTAGCAGCAAATTCCACATAACAAATAGTAGAACGATTGGGAGAGGAGAGGGGATTGGGATTAGGAAATGTCGCAAGCCAGATTCAAACCTGTGTTCAGCACACAAAGGTGTCCTAACAAGGCGTGACACAATATAGCATCAAAACGGGTCATTGAAAAGGTAATGTTGTCCGAGTTGACAAATATGTGAAAAACTTTAAACACATGCATCAATTATTTTTAAATGGAATATTTGTGTCCATGTTGGCTTCTTTTTTTTAGGGGGGGTATTTACAGCATTTTCTATAAAAAAAAAAAGAATATATTATGGTATGTATGCACAAGAATGTTCATAAAAAGCAATAATGTCAAGAAAATGTCAAGTGTGTCAAGTGGTGCAACCATCAAGTTTCCTTGCACCTTGAATACATATTAGTGTACAACCATCCATCCATCCATCATCAACCGCTTATCCTGTGTACAGGGTCGCGGGGGGCTGGAGCCTATCCCAGCTAACATTGGGCGAAAGGCGGGGGACACCCTGGACTAGACCCCGAAGCCGCCGCCAGGCGCCGCCATTTGCGCCATTTAGAATTTCAGCTGCCGCCAGCCAATAATTTCGTAAGCCAAATTGAGCCGCCATCTGATAAAGTTTGGCTGAGCCGGCTAGAATTATTTGCATCAAATAATAATTCTATCACATAGAGACATACACACACGAAATATATAAACAATACACGTGATCTATTTTCCCACTGGATTCATAACAGCACAGTCTTGTGCTCGTTGCTACGATACACAGACTCACAGTGAATTGACGACCAATTAAAATTGCTCGTTTTCCGTACAGAAGAAGCGATGCATGTTTTTCTCGCACTGAGGTGAAATGGCAGAAAGAAGCAAGCAAGGTAATTTTGATCTCACTTCTCACATACTTT